>NW_025960277.1:0-50552 GCF_023159225.1 Perognathus longimembris pacificus
GGAGCTTGTTAAGGTAATTACACAGGGGAAAGGATAATGTACTGGGAACTCCTCAGAAGAATCTGATTTGTGGTGAGGGGAGAGAGATAAAAGCTCATTTAGGAACGACATGTACATGCTGCGTAGGTAGCTGTTTATCAGTAAATATCTCCACTGAGATTAAGAAAAGCAGTAGCTTAATAAATTAAGTACTTCCTGGTATGGTTACTGTACTGGAAACTCCCCAAAAGAATCTGGATTGTGGTGACGGAACAGAGAAAAAAGCTCATTTATGACCTGCACTTACGAAGGGGGTAGGCAGCTGTATATCAGGGAGTATCGCTTCTGATAATAAAAACAGCTGGAGCTTGTTAAGGTAATTACACAGGGGAAAGGATAATGTACTGGGAACTCCTCAGAAGAATCTGATTTGTGGTGAGGGGGAGAGAGATAAAAGCTCATTTAGGAACGACATGAACATGCTGCGTAGGTAGCTGTTTATCAGTAAATATCTCCACTGAGATTAAGAAAAGCAGTAGCTTAATTAATTGAGTACTTCCAGGGATGGATACTGTACTGGTAACTTCCCAAAAGAATCTGGACTGTGGTGAGGGAACAGAGAAAAAAGCTCATTTAGGAACGACATGAACATGCTGCGTAGGTAGCTGTTTATCAGTAAATATCTCCACTGAGATTAAGAAAAGCAGTAGCTTAATAAATTACGTACTTCCTGGTATGGTTACTATACTGGTAACTCCCCAAAAGAATCTGGATTGTGGTGAGGGAACAGAGAAAAAAGCTCATTTAGGACAAGCACTTACGAAGGGGGTAGGCAGCTGTATATCAGGGAGTAAACCTTCTGAGAATAAAAACAGCTGGAGCTTGTTAAGGTAATTACACAGGGGAAAGGATAATGTACTGGGAACTCCTCAGAAGAATCTTATTTGTGGTGAGGGGAGAGAGATAAAAGCTCATTTAGGAACGACATGAACATGCTGCGTAGGTAGCTGTTTATCAGTAAATATCTCCACTGAGATTAAGAAAAGCAGTAGCTTAATAAATTAAGTACTTCCTGGTATGGTTACTGTACTGGTAACTCCCCAAAACAATCTGGATTGTGGTGAGGGAACAGAGAAAAAAGCTCATTTAGGACCTGCACTTACGAAGGGGGTAGGCAGCTGTATATCAAGGAGTAAACCTTCTGAGAATAAAAACAGCTGGAGCTTGTTAAGGTAATTACACAGGGGAAAGGATAATGTACTGGGAACTCCTCAGAAGAATCTGATTTGTGGTGAGGGGAGAGAGATAAAAGCTCATTTAGGAACGACATGAACATTCTGCGTAGGTAGCTGTTTATCAGTAAGTATCTCCACGGAGATTAAGAAAAGCAGTAGCTTAATGAATTAAGTACTTCCTGGTATGGTTACTGTACTGGTAACTCCGCAAAAGAATCTGGATTGTGGTGAGGGAACAGAGAAAAAAGCTCATTTAGGAACGATATGAACATGCTGCATAGGTAGCTGTTTATCAGTAAATATCTCCACTGAGATTAAGAAAAGCAGTAGCTTAATAAATTAAGTACTTCCTGGTATGGTTACTGTACTGGTAACTCCCCAAAGAATCCGGATTTTTGTGAGGGAACAGAGAAAAAAGCTCATTTAGGACCTGCACTTACGAAGGGGGTAGGCAGCTGTATATCAGGGAGTAAACCTTTTGAGAATAAAAAAAGCTGGAGCTTGTTAAGGTAATTACATAGGGGAAAGGATAATGTACTGGGAACTCCTCAGAAGAATCTGATTTGTGGTGACGGGAGAGAGATAAAAGCTCATTTAGGAACGACATGAACATGCTGCGTAGGTAGCTGTTTATCAGTAAATATCTCCACTGAGATTAAGAAAAGCAGTAGCTTAATAAATTAAGTAATTCCTGGTATGGTTACTGTACTGGTAACTCCCCAAAACAATCTGGATTGTGGTTACGGAACAGACAAAAAAGCTCATTTATGACCTGCACTTACGAAGGGGGTAGGCAGCTGTATATCAGGGAGTATCGCTTCTGATAATAAAAACAGCTGGAGCTTGTTAAGGTAATTACACAGGGGAAAGGATAATGTACTGGGAACTCCTCAGAAGAATCTGATTTGTGGTGAGGGGAGAGAGATAAAAGCTCATTTAGGAACGACATGAACATGCTGCGTAGGTAGCTGTTTATCACTAAATATCTCCACTGAGATTAAGAAAAGCAGTAGCTTAATAAATTGAGTACTTCCTGGGATGGATACTGTACTGGTAACTTCCCAAAAGAATCTGGACTGTGGTGAGGGAACAGAGAAAAAAGCTCATTTAGGAACGACCTGAACATGCTGCGTAGGTAGCTGTTTATCAGTAAATATCTCCACTGAGATTAAGAAAAGCAGTAGCTTAATAAATTAAGTACTTCCTGGTATGGTTACTGTACTGGTAACTCCCCAAAAGAATCTGGATTGTGGTGAGGGAACAGAGAAAAAAGCTCATTTAGGACATGCACTTACGAAGGGGGTAGGCAGCTGTATATCAGGGAGTAAACCTTCTGAGAGTAAAAACAGCTGGAGCTTGTTAAGGTAATTAAACAGGGGAAAGGATAATGTACTGGGAACTCCTCAGAAGAATCTGATTTGTGGTGAGGTTAGAGAGATAAAAGCTCATTTAGGAACGACATGAACATGCTGCGTAGGTAGCTGTTTATCACTAAATATCTCCACTGAGATTAAGAAAAGCAGTAGCTTAATAAATTAAGTACTTCCTGGTATGGTTACTGTACTGGTAACTCACCAGAAGAATCTGGATTGTGGTGAGGGAACAGAGAAAAAAGCTCATTTAGGACCTGCACTTACGAAGGGGGTAGGCAGCTGTATATCAGGGAGCAAACCTTCTGAGTTTAAAAACAGCTGGAGCTTGTTAAGGTAATTACACAGGGGAAAGGATACTGTACTGGGAACTCCTCAGAAGAATCTGATTTGTGGTGAGGGGAGAGAGATAAAAGCTCATTTAGGAACGACATGAACATGCTGCGTAGGTAGCTGTTTATCAGTAAATATCTCCACTGAGATTAAGAAAAGCAGTAGCTTAATAAATTAAGTACTTCCTGGTATGGTTACTGTACTAGTAACTCCCCAAAAGAATCTGGATTGTGGTGAGGGAACAGAGAAAAAAGCTCATTTAGGACCTGCACTTACGAAGGGGGTAGGCAGCTGTTTATCAGGGAGTAAACCTTCTGAGAATAAAAACAGCTGGAGCTTGTTAAGGTAATTACACAGGGGAAAGGATAATGTACTGGGAACTCCTCAGAAGAATCTGATTTGTTGTGAGGGGAGAGAGATAAAAGCTCCTTTTGGAACGACATGAACATGCTGCCTAGGTAGCTGTTTATCAGTAAATATCTCCACTGAGATTAAGAACCGCAGTAGCTTAATAAATTAAGTACCTCCTGGTATGGTTACTGTATTGGTAACTCCCCCAAAGAATCTGGATTGTGGTGAGGGAACAGAGAATAAAGCTCATTTAGGACCTGCACTTACGAAGGGGGTAGGCCGGAGTATATCAGTTAGTAAACCTTCTGAGAATAAAAACAGCTGGAGCTTGTTAAGGTAATTACACAGGGGAAAGGATAATGTACTGGGAACTCCTTAGAAGAATCTGATTTGTGGTGAGGGGAGAGTGAAAGAAGCTCATTTAGGAACGACCTGAACATGCTGCGTAGGTAGCTGTTTATCAGTAAATATCTCCACTGAGATTAAGAAAAGCAGTAGCTTAATGAATTAAGTACTTCCTGGTATGGTTACTGTACTGGTAACTCCGCAAAAGAATCTGGATTGTGGTGAGGGAACAGAGAAAGAAGCTCATTTAGGAACGATATGAACATGCTGCATAGGTAGCTGTTTATCAGTAAATATCTCCACTGAGATTAAGAAAAGCAGTAGCTTAATAAATTAAGTACTTCCTGGTATGGTTACTGTACTGGTAACTCCCCAAAGAATCCGGATTTTTGTGAGGGAACAGAGAAAAAAGCTCATTTAGGACCTGCACTTACGAAGGTGGTAGGCAGCTGTATATCAGGGAGTAAACCTTTTGAGAATAAAAAAAGCTGGAGCTTGTTAAGGTAATTACATAGGGGAAAGGATAATGTACTGGGAACTCCTCAGAAGAATCAGATTTGTGGTGAGGGGAGAGAGATAAAAGCTCATTTAGGAACGACATGAACATGCTGCGTAGGTAGCTGTTTATCACTAAATATCTCCACTGAGATTAAGAAAAGCAGTAGCTTAATAAATTGAGTACTTCCTGGGATGGATACTGTACTGGTAACTTCCCAAAAGAATCTGGACTGTGGTGAGGGAACAGAGAAAAAAGCTCATTTAGGAACGACCTGAACATGCTGCGTAGGTAGCTGTTTATCAGTAAATATCTCTACTGAGATTAAGAAAAGCAGTAGCTTAATAAATTAAGTACTTCCTGGTATGGTTATTGTACTGGTAACTCCCCAAAAGAATCTGGATTGTGGTGAGGGAACAGAGAAAAAAGCTCATTTAGGACCTGCACTTACGAAGGGGGTAGGCAGCTGTATATCAGGGAGTAAACCTTCTGAGAATAAAAACAGCTGGAGCTTGTTAAGGTAATTACACAGGGGAAAGGATAATGTACTGGGAACTCCTCAGAAGAATCTGATTTGTCGTGAGGGGAGAGAGATAAAAGCTCATTTAGGAACGACATGAACATTCTGCGTAGGTAGCTGTTTATCAGTAAATATCTCCACTAAGATTAAGTAAAGCAGTAGCTTAATAAATTAAGTACTTCCTGGTATGGTTACTGTACTGGTAACTCCCCAAAAGAATCTCAATTGTGGTGAGGGAACAGAGAAAAAAGCTCATTTAGGACCTGCACTTACGAAGGGGGTAGGCAGCTGTATATCAGGGAGCAAACCTTCTGAGTTTAAAAACAGCTGGAGCTTGTTAAGGTAATTACACAGGGGAAAGGATACTGTACTGGGAACTCCTCAGAAGAATCTGATTTGTGGTGAGGGGAGAGAGATAAAAGCTCATTTAGGAACGACATGAACATGCTGCGTAGGTAGCTGTTTATCAGTAAATATCTCCAATGAGATTAAGAAAGGCAGTAGCTTAATAAATTAAGTACTTCCTGGTATGGTTACTGTACTGGTAACTCCCCAAAGAATCTGGATTGTGGTGAGGGAACGGAGAAAAAAGCTCATTTAGGACCTGCACTTACGAAGGGGGTAGGCAGCTGTTTATCAGGGAGTAAACCTTCTGAGAATAAAAACAGCTGGAGCTTGTTAAGGTAATTACACAGGGGAAAGGACAATGTACTGGGAACTCCTCAGAAGAATCTGATTTGTTGTGAGGGGAGAGAGATAAAAGCTCCTTTTGGAACGACATGAACATGCTGCCTAGGTAGCTGTTTATCAGTAAATATCTCCACTGAGATTAAGAACCGCAGTAGCTTAATAAATTAAGTACCTCCTGGTATGGTTACTGTATTGGTAACTCCCCCAAAGAATCTGGATTGTGGTGAGGGAACAGAGAAAAAAGCTCATTTAGGACCTGCACTTACGAAGGGGGTAGGCCGCAGTATATCAGGGAGTAAACCTTCTGAGAATAAAAACAGCTGGAGCTTGTTAAGGTAATTACACAGGGGAAAGGATAATGTACTGGGAACTCCTCAGAAGAATCTGATTTGTGGTGAGTGGAGAGTCAAATAAGCTCATTTAGGAACGACATGAACATGCTGCGTAGGTAGCTGTTTATCAGTAAATATCTCCACTGAGATTAAGAAAAGCAGTAGCTTAATGAATTAAGTACTTCCTGGTATGGTTACTGTACTGGTAACTCCACAAAAGAATCTGGATTGTGGTGAGGGAACAGAGAAAAAAGCTCATTTAGGACCTGCACTTACGAAGGTGTTAGGCAGCTGTATATCAGGGAGTAAACCTTCTGAGAATAAAAACAGCTGGAGCTTGTTAAGGTAATTACACAGGGGAAAGGATAATGTTTTGGGAACTCCTCAGAAGAATCTGATTTGTGGTGAGGGGAGAGAGATAAAAGCTCATTTAGGAACGACATGAACATGCTGCGTAGGTAGCTATTTATCAGGAAATATCTCCACTGACATTAAGAAAAGCAGTAGCTTAATAAATTAAGTACTTCCTGGTATGGTTACTGTACTGGTAACTCCGCAAAAGAATCTGGATTGTGCTGAGGGAACAGAGAAAAAAGCTCATTTAGGACCTGCACTTACGAAGGGGGTAGGCAGCTGTATATCAGGGAGTAAACCTTCTGAAAATAAAAACAGCTGGAGCTTGTTAAGGTAATTACACAGGGGAAAGGATAATGTACTGGGAACTCCTCAGAAGAATCTGATTTGTGATGAGGGGAGAGAGATAAAAGCTCATTTAGGAACGACATGAACATGGTGTGTAGGTAGCTGTTTATCAGTAAATATCTCCACTGAGATTAAGAAAAGCAGAAGCTTAATAAATTAAGTAATTCCTGGTATGGTTACTGTACTGGTAACTCCCCAAAACAATCTGGATTGTGGTGACGGAACAGAGAAAAAAGCTCATTTATGACCTGCACTTACGAAGGGGGTAGGCAGCTGTATATCAGGGAGTATCGCTTCTGATAATAAAAACAGCTGGAGCTTGTTAAGGTAATTACACAGGGGAAAGGATAATGTACTTGGAACTCCTCAGAAGAATCTGATTTGTGGTGAGGGGAGAGAGATAAAAGCTCATTTAGGAACAACATGAACATGCTGCGTAGGTAGCTGTTTATCAGTAAATATCTCCACTGAGATTAAGAAAAGCAGTAGCTTAATAAATTGAGTACTTCCAGGGATGGATACTGTACTGGTAACTTCCCAAAAGAATCTGGACTGTGGTGAGGGAACAGAGAAAAAAGCTCATTTAGGAACGACATGAACATGCTGCGTAGGTAGCGGTTTATCAGTAAATATCTCCACTGAGATTAAGAAAAGCAGTAGCTTAATAAATTAAGTACTTCCTGGTATGGTTACTATACTGGTAACTCCCCAAAAGAATCTGGATTGTGGTGAGGGAACAGAGAAAAAAGCTCATTTAGGACAAGCACTTACGAAGGGGGTAGGCAGCTGCATATCAGGGAGTAAACCTTCTGAGAATAAAAACAGCTGGAGCTTGTTAAGGTAATTACACAGGGGAAAGGATAATGTACTGGGAACTCCTCAGAAGAATCTGATTTGTGGTGAGGGGAGAGAGATAAAAGCTCATTTAGGAACGACATGAACATGCTGCGTAGGTAGCTGTTTATCAGTAAATATCTCCACTGAGATTAAGAAAAGCAATAGCTTAATAAATTAAGTACTTCCTGGTATGGTTACTGTACTGGTAACTCCCCAAAAGAATCTGGATTGTGGTGAGGGAACAGAGAAAAAAGCTCATTTAGGACCTGCACTTACGAAGGGGGTAGGCAGCTGTATATCAAGGAGTAAACCTTCTGAGAATAAAAACAGCTGGAGCTTGTTAAGGTAATTACACAGGGGAAAGATAATGTACTTGGAACTCCTCAGAAGAATCTGATTTGTGGTGAGGGGAGAGAGATAAAAGCTCATTTAGGAACGACATGAACATTCTGCGTAGGTAGCTGTTTATCAGTAAGTATCTCCACGGAGATTAAGAAAAGCAGTAGCTTAATAAATTAAGTACTTCCTGGTATGGTTACTGTACTGGTAACTCCCCAAAAGAATCTGGATTGTGGTGAGGGAACAGAGAAAAAAGCTCATTTAGGACCTGCACTTACGAAGGGGGTAGGCAGCTGTATATCAGGGAGCAAACCTTCTGAGAATAAAAACAGCTGGAGCTTGTTAAGGTATTTACACAGGGGAAAGGATACTGTACTGGGAACTCCTCAGAAGAATCTGATTTGTGGTGAGGGGAGAGAGATAAAAGCTCATTTAGGAACGACATGAACATGCTGCTTAGGTAGCTGTTTATCAGGAAATATCTCCACTGAGATTAAGAACAGCAGTAGCTTAATAAATTAAGTAATTCCTGGTATGGTTACTGTAATGGTAACTCCCCAAAAGAATCTGGATTGTGGTGAGGGAACAGAGAAAAAAGCTCATTTAGGACCTGTACTTACGAAGGGGGTAGGCAGCTGTTTATCAGGGAGTAAACCTTCTGAGAATAAATACAGCTGGAGCTTGTTAAGGTAATTACACAGGGGAAAGGATAATGTACTGGGAACTCCTCAGAAGAATCTGATTTGTTGTGAGGGGAGAGAGATAAAAGCTCCTTTAGGAACGACATGAACATGCTGCCTAGGTAGCTGTTTATCAGTAAATATCTCCACTGAGATTAAGAACCGCAATAGCTTAATAAATTAAGTACCTCCTGGTATGGTTACTGTATTGGTAACTCCCCAAAAGAATCTGGATTGTGGTGAGGGAACAGAGAAAAAAGCTCATTTAGGACCTGCACTTACGAGGGGGTAGGCCGCAGTATATCAGGGAGTAAACCTTCTGAGAATAAAAACAGCTGGAGCTTGTTAAGGTAATTACACAGGGGAAAGGATAATGTACTGGGAACTCCTCAGAAGAATCTGATTTGTGGTGAGGGGAGAGTGAAAGAAGCTCATTTAGGAACGACATGAACATGCTGCGTAGGTAGCTGTTTATCAGTAAATATCTCCACTGAGATTAAGAAAAGCAGTAGCTTAATAAATTAAGTACTTCCTGGTATGGATATTGTACTGATAACTCCCCAAAAGAATCTGGATTGTGGTGAGGAAACAGAGAAAAAAGCTCATTTAGGAACGATATGAACATGCTGCATAGGTAGCTGTTTATCAGTAAATATCTCCACTGAGATTAAGAAAAGCAGTAGCTTAATAAATTAAGTACTTCCTGGTATGGTTACTGTACTGGTAACTCCCCAAAAGAATCTGGATTGTGGTGAGGGAACAGAGAAAAAAGCTCATTTAGGACCTGCACTTATGAAGGGGGTATGCTGCTGTATATCAGGGAGTATCGCTTCTGAGAATAAAAACAGCTGGAGCTTGTTAAGGTAATTACACAGGGGAAAGGATAATGTACTGGGAACTCCTCAGAAGAATCTGATTTGTGGTTTGGGGAGAGAGATAAAAGCTCATTTAGGAATGACATGAACATGCTGCATACGTAGCTGTTTATCAGTAAATATCTCCACTGAGATTAAGAAAAGCAGTAGTTTAATAAATTAAGTAATTCCTGGTATGGTTACTGTACTGGTAACTCCCCAAACAATCTGGATTGTGGTTACGGAACAGAGAAAAAAGTTCATTTATGACCTGCACTTAAGAGGGGGTAGGCCGCAGTATATCAGGGAGTAAACCTTCTGAGAATAAAAACAGCTGGAGCTTGTTAAGGTAATTACACAGGGGAAAGGATAATGTACTGGGAACTCCGCAGAAGAATCTGATTTGTGGTGAGGGGAGAGAGATAAAAGCTCATTTAGGAACGACATGAACATGCTGCGTAGGTAGCTGTTTATCAGTAAATAAATCCACTGAGATTAAGAAAATCAGTAGCTTAATAAATTAAGTACTTCCTGGTATGGTTACTGTACTGGTAACTCCCCAAAAGAATCTGGATTGTTGTGAGGGAACAGAGAAAAAAGCTCATTTAGGACCTCCACTTACGAAGGGGGTAGGCAGCTGTATATCAGGGAGTAAACCTTCTGAGAATAAAAACAGCTGGAGCTTGTTAAGGTAATTACACAGGGGAAAGGATAATGTACTGGGAACTCCTCAGAAGAATCTGATTTGTGATGAGGGGATAGAGATAAAAGCTCATTTAGGAACGACATGAACATGGTGCGTAGGTAGCTGTTTATCAGTAAATATCTCCACTGAGATTAAGAAAAGCAGTAGCTTAATAAATTAAGTAATTCCTGGTATGGTTACTGTACTGGTAACTCCCCAAACAATCTGGATTGTGGTTACGGAACAGAGAAAAAAGTTCATTTATGACCTGCACTTACGAAGGGGGTAGGCAGCTGTATATCAGGGAGTATCGCTTCTGATAATAAAAACAGCTGGAGCTTGTTAAGGTAATTACACAGGGGAAAGGATAATGTACTGGGAACTCCTCAGAAGAATCTGATTTGTGGTGAGGGGAGAGAGATAAAAGCTCATTTAGGAACGACATGAACATGCTGCGTAGGTAGCTGTTTATCACTAAATATCTCCACTGAGATTAAGAAAAGCAGTAGCTTAATAAATTGAGTACATCCTGGGACGGATACTGTACTGGTAACTTCCCAAAAGAATCTGGACTGTGGTGAGGGAACAGAGAAAAAAGCTCATTTAGGAACGACATGAACATGCTGCGTAGGTAGCTGTTTATCAGTAAATATCTCCACTGAGATTAAGAAAAGCAGTAGCTTAATAAATTAAGTACTTCCTGGTATGGTTACTGTACTGGTAACTCCCCAAAAGAATCTGGATTGTGGTGAGGGAACCGAGAAAAAAGCTCATTTAGGACCTGCACTTACGAAGGGGGTAGGCAGCTGTATATCAGGGAGTAAACCTTCTGAGAATAAAAACAGCTGGAGCTTGTTAAGGTAATTACACAGGGGAAAGGATACTGTACTGGTAACTCCTCAGAAGAATCTGATTTGTGGTGAGGGGAGAGAGATAAAAGCTCATTTAGGAACGACATGAACATGCTGCGTAGGTAGCTGTTTATCAGTAAATATCTCCACTGAGATTAAGAAAAGCAGTAGCTTAATAAATTAAGTACTTCCTGGTATGGTTACTGTACTGGTACCTCCCAAAAGAAACTGGATTGTGGTGAGGGAACAGAGAAAAAAGCTCATTTAGGACCTGCACTTACGAAGGGGGTAGGCAGCTGTTTATCAGGGAGTAAAGCTTCTGAGAATAAAAACAGCTGGAGCTTGTTAAGGTAATTACACAGGGGAAAGGATAATGTACTGGGAACTCCTCAGAAGAATCTGATTTGTTGTGAGCGGAGAGAGATAAAAGCTCCTTTTGGAACGACATGAACATGCTGCCTAGGTAGCTGTTTATCAGTAAATATCTCCACTGAGATTAAGAACCGCAGGAGCTTAATAAATTAAGTACCTCCTGGTATGGTTACTGTATTGGTAACTCCCCAAAAGAATCTGGATTGTGGTGAGGGAACAGAGAAAAAAGCTCATTTAGGACCTGCACTTACGAAGGGGTAGGCCGCAGTATATCAGGGAGTAAACCTTCTGAGAATAAAAACAGCTGGATCTTGTTAAGGTAATTACACAGGGGAAAGGATAATGTACTGGGAACTCCTCAGAAGAATCTGATTTGTGGTGAGGGGAGAGAGATAAAAGCTCATTTTGGAACGACATGAACATGCTGCATACGTAGCTGTTTATCAGTAAATATCTCCACTGAGATTAAGAAAAGCAGTAGCTTAATAAATTAAGTACTTCCTGGTATGGATATTGTACTGATAACTCCCCAAAAGAATCTGGATTGTGGTGAGGGAACAGAGAAAAAAGCTCATTTAGGAACGATATGAACATGCTGCATAGGTAGCTGTTTATCAGTAAATATCTCCACTGAGATTAAGAAAAGCAGTAGCTTAATAAATTAAGTACTTCCTGGTATGGTTACTGTACTGGTAACTCCCCAAAGAATCCGGATTTTTTTGAGGGAACAGAGAAAAAAGCTCATTTAGGACCTGCACTTACGAAGGGGGTAGGCAGCTGTATATCAGGAAGTAAATCTTTTGAGAATAAAAAAAGCTGGAGCTTGTTAAGGTAATTACATAGGGGAAAGGATAATGTACTGGGAACTAATCAGAAGAATCTGATTTGTGGTGACGGGAGAGAGATAAAAGCTCATTTAGGAACGACATGAACATGCTGCGTAGGTAGCTCTTTATCAGTAAATATCTCCACTGAGATTAAGAAAAGCAATAGCTTAATAAATTAAGTACTTCCTGGTATGGTTACTGTACTGGTAACTCCCCAAAAGTATCTGGATTGTGGTGAGGGAACAGAGAAAAAAGCTCATTTAGGACCTTCAATTACGAAGGGGGTAGGCAGCTGTATATCAGGGAGTATCGCTTCTGAGAATAAAAACAGCTGGAGCTTGTTAAGGTAATTACACAGGGGAAAGGATAATGTACTGGGAACTCCTCAGAAGAATCTGATTTGTGGTGAGGGGAGAGAGATAAAAGCTCATTTAGGAACGAAATGCACATGCTGCGTAGGTAGCTGTTTATCAGTAAATATCTCCACTGAGATTAAGAAAAGCAGTAGCTTAATAAATTAAGTACTTCCTGGTATGGATACTGTACTGGTAACTCCCCAAAAGAATCTGGATTGTGGTGAGGGAACAGAGAAAAAAGCTCATTTAGGAACGACATGAACATGCTGCGTAGGTAGCTGTTTATCAGGAAATATCTCCACTGACATTAAGAAAAGCAGTAGCTTAATAAATTAAGTACTTCCTGGTATGGTTACTGTACTGGTAACTCCGCAAAAGAATCTGGATTGTGCTGAGGGAACAGAGAAAAAAGCTCGTTTAGGACCTGCACTTACCAAGGGGGTAGGCAGCTGTATATCAGGGAGTAAACCTTCTGAGAATAAAAACAGCTGGAGCTTGTTAAGGTAATTACACAGGGGAAAGGATAATGTACTGGGAACTCCGCAGAAGAATCTGATTTGTGGTGAGGGGAGAGAGATAAAAGCTCATTCAGGAACGACATGAACATGCTGCGTAGGTAGCTGTTTATCAGTAAATAAATCCACTGAGATTAAGAAAATCAGTAGCTTAATAAATTAAGTACTTCCTGGTATAGTTACTGTACTGGTAACTCCCCAAAAGAATCTGGATTGTTGTGAGGGAACAGAGAAAAAAGCTCATTTAGGACCTGCACTTACGAAGGGGGTAGGCAGCTGTATATCAGGGAGTAAACCTTCTGAGAATAAAAACAGCTGGAGCTTGTTAAGGTAATTACACAGGGGAAAGGATAATGTACTGGGAACTCCTCAGAAGAATCTGATTTGTGATGAGGGGAGAGATATAAAAGCTCATTTAGGAAAGACATGAACATGGTGCGTAGGTAGCTGTTTATCAGTAAATATCTCCACTGAGATTAAGAAAAGCAGAAGCTTAATAAATTAAGTAATTCCTGGTATGGTTACTGTACTGGTAACTCCCCAAAACAATCTGGATTGTGGTGACGGAACAGAGAAAAAAGCTCATTTATGACCTGCACTTACGAAGGGGGTAGGCAGCTGTATATCAGGGAGTATCGCTTCTGATAATAAAAACAGCTGGAGCTTGTTAAGGTAATTACACAGGGCAAAGGATAATGTACTGGGAACTCCTCAGAAGAATCTGATTTGTGGTGAGGGGAGAGAGATAAAAGCTCATTTAGGAACGACATGAACATGCTGCGT
This sequence comes from Perognathus longimembris pacificus, assembly GCF_023159225.1. NCBI lineage: Eukaryota > Metazoa > Chordata > Mammalia > Rodentia > Heteromyidae > Perognathus > Perognathus longimembris. The sequence goes on from NW_025960277.1 coordinate 13,453, forward strand.
AGGTAGCTGTTTATCAGTAAATATCTCCACTGAGATTAAGAAAAGCAGTAGCTTAATAAATTGAGTACTTCCAGGGATGGATACTGTACTGGTAACTTCCCAAAAGAATCTGGACTGTGGTGAGGGGACAGAGAAAAAAGCTCATTTAGGAACGACATGAACATGCTGCGTAGGTAGCTGTTTATCAGTAAATATCTCCACTGAGATTAAGAAAAGCAGTAGCTTAATAAATTAAGTACTTCCTGGTATGGATACTGTACTGGTAACTCCCCAAAAGAATCTGGATTGTGGTGAGGGAACAGAGAAAAAAGCTCATTTAGGACATGCACTTACGAAGGGGGTAGGCAGCTGTATATCAGGGAGTAAACCTTCTGAGAATAAAAACAGCTGGAGCTTGTTAAGGTAATTACACAGGGGAAAGGATAATGTACTGGGAACTCCTCAGAAGAATCTGATTTGTGGTGAGGGGAGAGAGATAAAAGCTCATTTAGGAACGACATGAACATGCTGCGTAGGTAGCTGTTTATCACTAAATATCTCCACTGAGATTAAGAAAAGCAGTAGCTTAATAAATTAAGTACTTCCTGGTATGGTTACTGTACTGGTAACTCCCCAAAAGAATCTGGATTGTGGTGAGGGAACAGAGAAAAAAGCTCATTTAGGACCTGCACTTACGAAGGGGGTGGGCAGCTGTATATCAGGGAGCAAACCTTCTGAGTTTAAAAACAGCTGGAGCTTGTTAAGGTATTTACACAGGGGAAAGGATACTGTACTGGGAACTCCTCAGAAGAATCTGATTTGCGGTGAAGGGAGAGAGATAAAAGCTCATTTAGGAACGACATGAACATGCTGCGTAGGTAGCTCTTTATCAGTAAATATCTCCACTGAGATTAAGAAAAGCAGTAGCTTAATAAATTAAATACTTCCTGGTATGGTTACTGTACTGGTAACTCCCCAAAAGAATCTGGATTGTGGTGAGGGAACAGAGAAAAAAGCACATTTAAGACCTGCACTTACGAAGGGGGTAGGCAGCTGTACATCAGGGAGTAAACCTTCTGAGAGTAAAAACAGCTGGAGCTTGTTAAGGTAATTACACAGGGGAAAGGATAATTTACTGGGAACTCCTCAGAAGAATCTGATTTGTGGTGAGGGGAGAGAGATAAAAGCTCATTTAGGAACGACATAAACATGCTGCGTAGGTAGCTGTTTATCAGGAAATATCTCCACAGAGAGTAAGAACAGCAGTAGCTTAATAAATTAAGTACCTCCTGGTATGGTTACTGTATTGGTAACTCCCCAAAAGAATCTGGATTGTGGTGAGGGAACAGAGAAAAAAGCTCATTTAGGAACTGCAAGTACGAGGGGGTAGGCCGCAGTATATCAGGGAGTAAACCTTCTGAGAATAAAAACAGCTGGAGCTTGTTAAGGTAATTACACAGGGGAAAGGATAATGTACTGGGAACTCCTCAGAAGAATCTGATTTGTGGTGAGGGGAGAGTGAAAGAAGCTCATTTAGGAACGACCTGAACATGCTGCGTAGGTAGCTGTTTATCAGTAAATATCTCCACTGAGATTAAGAAAAGCAGTAGCTTAATGAATTAAGTACTTCCTGGTATGGTTACTGTACTGGTAACTCCCCAAAAGAATCTGGATTGTGGTGAGGGAACAGAGAAAAAAGCTCATTTAGGACCTGCACTTACGAAGGGGGTAGGCAGCTGTATATCAGGGAGTATCGCTTCTGAGAATAAAAACAGCTGGAGCTTGTTAAGGTAATTACACAGGGGAAAGGATAATGTACTGGGAACTCCTCAGAAGAATCTGATTTGTGGTGAGGGGAGAGAGAAAAAAGCTCTTTTAAGAACGACATGAACATGCTGCATACGTAGCTGTTTATCAGTAAATATCTCCACTGAGATTAAGAAAAGCAGTAGCTTAATAAATTAAGTACTTCCTGGTATGGATATTGTACTGATAACTCCCCAAAAGAATCTGGATTGTGGTGAGGGAACAGAGAAAAAAGGTCATTTATGACCTGCACTTACGAAGGGGGTAGGCAGCTGTATATCAGGGAGTATCGCTTCTGATAATAAAAACAGCTGGAGCTTGTTAAGGTAATTACACAGGGGAAAGGATAATGTACTGGGAACTCCTCAGAAGTATCTGATTTGTGGTGAGGGGAGAGAGATAAAAGCTCATTTAGGAACGACATGAACATGCTGCGTAGGTAGCTGTTTATCACTAAATATCTCCACTGAGATTAAGAAAAGCAGTAGCTTAATAAATTGAGTACTTCCTGGGATGGATACTGTACTGGTAACTTCCCAAAAGAATCTGGACTGTGGTGAGGGAACAGAGAAAAAAGCTCATTTAGGAACGACATGAACATGCTGCGTAGGTAGCTGTTTATCAGTAAATATCTCCACTGAGATTAAGAAAAGCAGTAGGTTAATAAATTAAGTACTTCCTGGTATGGTTACTGTACTGGTAACTCCCCAGAAGAATCTGGATTGTGGTGAGGGAACAGAGAAAAAAGCTCATTTAGGACCTGCACTTACGAAGGGGGTAGGCAGCTGTATATCAGGGAGTAAACCTTCTGAGAATAAAAACAGCTGGAGCTTGTTAAGGTAATTACACAGGGGAAAGGATAATGTACTGGGAACTCCTCAGAAGAATCTGATTTGTGGTGAGGCGAGAGAGATAAAAGCTCATTTAGGAACGACATGAACATTCTGCGTAGGTAGCTGTTTATCAGTAAATATCTCCACTGAGATTAAGAAAAGCAGTAGCTTAATAAATTAAGTACTTCCTGGTATGGTTACTGTACTGGTAACTCCCCAAAAGAATCTCAATTGTGGTGAGGGAACAGAGAAAAAAGCTCATTTAGGACCTGCACTTACGAAGGGGGTAGGCAGCTGTATATCAGGGAGCAAACCTTCTGAGTTTAAAAACAGCTGGAGCTTGTTAAGGTAATTACACAGGGGAAAGGATAGTGTACTGGGAACTCCTCAGAAGAATCTGATTTGTTGTGAGGGGAGAGAGATAAAAGCTCCTTTTGGAACGACATGAACATGCTGCCTAGGTAGCTGTTTATCAGTAAATATCTCCACTGAGATTAAGAAAAGCAGTAGCTTAATGAATTAAGTACTTCCTGGTATGGTTACTGTACTGGTAACTCCGCAAAAGAATCTGGATTGTGGTGAGGGAACAGAGAAAAAAGCTCATTTAGGACCTGCACTTACGAAGGGGTAGGCAGCTGTATATCAGGGAGTATCGCTTCTGAGAATAAAAACAGCTGGAGCTTGTTAAGGTAATTACACAGGGGAAAGGATAATGTACTGGGAACTCCTCAGAAGAATCTGATTTGTGGTGAGGGGAGAGAGATAAAAGCTCATTTAGGAACGACATGAACATGCTGCATACGTAGCTGTTTATCAGTAAATATCTCCACTGAGATTAAGAAAAGCAGTAGCTTAATAAATTAAATACTTCCTGGTATGGATATTGTACTGATAACTCCCCAAAAGAATCTGGATTGTGGTGAGGGAACAGAGAAAAAAGCTCATTTAGGAATGATATGAACATGCTGCATAGGTAGCTGTTTATCAGTAAATATCTCCACTGAGATTAAGAAAAGCAGTAGCTTAATAAATTAAGTACTTCCTGGTATGGTTACTGTACTGGCAACTCCCCAAAGAATCCGGATTTTTGTGAGGGAACAGAGAAAAAAGCTCATTTAGGACCTGCACTTACGAAGGGGGTAGGCAGCTGTATATCAGGGAGTAAACATTTTGAGAATAAAAAAAGCTGGAGCTTGTTAAGGTAATTACATAGGGGAAAGGATAATGTACTGGGAACTCCTCAGAAGAATCTGATTTGTGGTGACGGGAGAGAGATAAAAGCTCATTTAGGAACGACATGAAAATGCTGCGTAGGTAGCTGTTTATCAGTAAATATCTCCACTGAGATTAAGAAAAGCAGTAGCTTAATAAATTAAGTACTTCCTGGTATGGTTACTGTACTGGTAACTCCCCAAAAGAATCTGGATTGTGGTGAGGGAACAGAGAAAAAAGCTCATTTAGGACCTGCACTTACGAAGGGGGTAGGCAGCTGTATATCAGGGAGTAAACCTTCTGAGAATAAAAACAGCTGGAGCTTGTTAAGGTAATTACAAAGGGGAAAGGATAATGTACTGGGAACTCCTCAGAAGAATCTGATTTGTGGTGAGGGGAGAGAGATAAAAGCTCATTTAGGAACGACATGAACATTCTGCGTAGGTAGCTGTTTATCAGTAAATATCTCCACTGAGATTAAGAAAAGCAGTAGCTTAATAAATTAAGTACTTCCTGGTATGGTTACTGTACTGGTAACCCCCCAAAAGAATCTCAATTGTGGTGAGGGAACAGAGAAAAAAGCTCATTTAGGACCTGCACTTAGGAAGGGGGTAGGCAGCTGTATATGAGGGAGCAAACCTTCTGAGTTTAAAAACAGCTGGAGCTTGTTAAGGTAATTACACAGGGGAAAGGATACTGTACTGGGAACTCCTCAGAAGAATCTGATTTGTCGTGAGGGGAGAGAGATAAAAGCTCATTTAGGAACGACATGAACATGCTGCGTAGGTAGCTGTTTATCAGTAAATATCTCCACTGAGATTAAGAAAGGCAGTAGCTTAATAAATTAAGTACTTCCTGGTATGGTTACTGTACTGGTAACTCCCCAAAGAATCTGGATTGTGGTGAGGGAACAGAGAAAAAAGCTCATTTAGGACCTTCACTTACGAAGGGGTTAGGCAGCTGTTTATCAGGGATTAAACCTTCTGAGAATAAAAACAGCTGGAGCTTGTTAAGGTAATTACACAGGGGAAAGGATAATGTACTGGGAACTCCTCAAAAGAATCTGATTTGTTGTGAGGGGAGAGAGATAAAAGCTCCTTTTGGAACGACATGAACATGCTGCCTAGGTAGCTGTTTATCAGTAAATATCTCCACTGAGATTAAGAACCGCAGTAGCTTAATAAATTAAGTACCTCCTGGTATGGTTACTGTATTGGTAACTCCCCCAAAGAATCTGGATTGTGGTGAGGGAACAGAGAAAAAAGCTCATTTAGGACCTGCACTTACGAAGGGGGTAGGCAGCTGTATATCAGGGAGTAAACCTTCTGATAATAAAAACAGCTGGAGCTTGTTAAGGTAATTACACAGGGGAAAGGATAATGTACTGGGAACTCCTCAGAAGAATCTGATTTGTGGTGAGGGGAGAGTGAAAGAAGCTCATTTAGGAACGACATGAACATGCTGCGTAGGTAGCTGTTTATCAGTAAATATCTCCACTGAGATTAAGAAAAGCAGTAGCTTAATGAATTAAGTACTTCCTGGTATGGTTACTGTACTGGTAACTCCCCAAAAGAATCTGGATTGTGGTGAGGGAACAGAGAAAAAAGCTCATTTAGGACCTGCACTTACGAAGGGGTAGGCAGCTGTATATCAGGGAGTATCGCTTCTGAGAATAAAAACAGCTGGAGCTTGTTAAGGTAATTACACAGGGGAAAGGATAATGTACTGGGAACTCCTCAGAAGAATCTGATTTGTGGTGAGGGGAGAGAGATAAAAGCTCATTTAGGAACGACATGAACATGCTGCATACGTAGCTGTTTATCAGTAAATATCTCCACTGAGATTAAGAAAAGCAGTAGCTTAATAAATTAAGTACTTCCTGGTATGGATATTGTACTGATAACTCCCCAAAAGAATCTGGATTGTGGTGAGGGAACAGAGAAAAAAGCTCATTTATTAACGATATGAACATGCTGCATAGGTAGCTGTTTATCAGTAAATATCTCCACTGAGATTAAGAAAAGCAGTAGCTTAATAAATTAAGTACTTCCTGGTATGGTTACTGTACTGGTAACTCCCCAAAAGAATCTGGATTGTGGTGAGGGAACAGAGAAATAAGCTCATTTAGGACCTGCACTTACGAAGGTGGTAGGCAGCTGTATATCAGGGAGAGAATAAAAACAGCTGGAGCTTGTTAAGGTAATTAGACAGGGGAAAGGATAATGTACTGGGGACTCCTCAGAAAAATCTGATTTGCGGTGAGGGGAGAGAGATAAAAGCTCATTTAGGACCTGCACTTACGAAGGGGGTAGGCAGCTGTATATCAGGGAGTAAACCTTCTGAGGATAAAAAGAGCTGGAGCTTGTTAAGGTAATTACACAGGGGAAAGGATAATGTACTGGGAACTCCTCAGAAGAATCTGAATTGTGGTGAGGGGAGAGAGATAAAAGCTCATTTAGGAACGACATGAACATGCTGCTTAGGTAGCTGTTTATCAGTAAATATCTACACTGAGATTAAGAAAAGCATTAGCTTAATAAATTAAGTACTTCCTGGTATGGATACTGTACTGGTAACTCCCCAAAAGAATCTGGATTGTGGTGAGGGAAAGGAGACAAAAGCTCATTTAGGACCTGCACTTACGAAGTGGGTAGGCAGCTGTATATCTGGGAGTAAACCTTCTGAGAATAAAAACAGCTGGAGCTTGTTAAGGTAATTACACAGGGGAAAGGATAATGTACTGGGAACTCCTCAGAAGAATCTGATTTGTGGTGAGCGGAGAGAGATAAAAGCTCATTTAGGAACGACATGAACATGCTGCGTAGGTAGCTGTTTATCAGTAAATATCTCCACTGAGATTAAGACAAGCATTAGCTTAATAAATTAAGTACTTCCTGGTATGGATACTGTACTGTAACTCCCCAAAAGAATCTGGATTGTGGTGAGGGAACAGAGAAAAAAGCTCATTTAGGACCTGCACTTACGAAGGGGTTAGGCAGTTGTATATCAGGGAGTAAACCTTTTGAGAATAAAAACAGCTGGAGCTTTTTAAGGTAATTACACAGGGGAAAGGATAATGTACTGGGAACTGCTCAGAAGAATCTGATTTGTGGTGAGGGGAGAGAGATAAAAGCTCATTTAGGAACGACATGAACATGCTGCGTAGGTAGCTGTTTATCAGTAAATATCTCCACTGAGATTAAGAAAAGTAGTAGCTTAATAAATTAAGTACTTCCTGGTATGGTTACTGTACTGGTAACTCCCCAAAAGAAACTGGGTCGTGGTGAGGGAACAGAGAAAAAAGCTCATTTAGGACCTGTACTTACGAAGGGGGTAGGCAGCTGTATATCAGGGAGTAAACCTTCTGAGAATAAAAACAGCTGGAGCTTGTTAAGGTAATTACACAGCGGAAAGGATAATGTACTGGGAACTCCTCAGAAGAATCTTATTTGTGGTGAGGGGAGAGAGATAAAAGCTCATTTAGGAACGACATGAACATGCAGCGTATGTAGCTGTTTATCAGTAAATATCTCCACTGAGATTAAGAAAAGCAGTCGCTTAATAAATTAAGTACTTCCTGGTATGGATACTGTACAGGTAACTCCCCAAAAGAATCTGGATTGTGGTGAGGGAACACAGAAAAAAGCTCATTTAGGACCTGCACTTACAAAGGGGGTAGGCAGCTGTATATCAGGGAGTAAACCTTCTGAGAATAAAAACAGCTGGAGCTTGTTAAGGTAATTACACAGGGGAAAGGATAATGTACTGGGAACTGCTCAGAAGAATCTTTATTTGTGAGGAGGCGAGAGAGATATAAGCTCATTTAGGAACGACATGAACATGCTGCGTAGTTAGCTGTTTATCAGTAAATATCTCCACAGAGATTACGAAAAGCAGTAGCTTAATAAATTAAGTACTTGCTGGTATGGTTAGTGTACTGGTAACTCCCCAAAAGAATCTGGATTGTGGTGAGGGAACAGAGAAAAAAGCTCATTTAGGACCTGCACTTACGAAGGGGGTAGGTAGCTGTGTATCAGGGAGTAAACCTTCTGAGAATAAAAAGAGCTGGAACTTGTTAAGGTAATTACACAGGGGAAAGGATAATGTACTGGGAACTCCTCAGAAGAATCTGATTTGTGGTGAGGGGAGAGAGATAAAAGCTCATTTAGGAACGACATGAACTTGCTGCATAGGTAGCTGTTTATCAGTAAATATCTCCACTGAGATTAAGAAAAGCAGTAGCTTAATAAATTAAGTATTTCTTGGTATGGTTACTGTACTGGTAACTCCCCAAAAGAATCTGGATTGTGGTGAGGGAAAAGAGTAAAAAGCTCATTTAGGACCTGCACTTACGAAGGGGGTAGGCAACGGTATATCAGGGAGTAAACCTTCTGAGAATAAGAACAGCTGGAGGTTGTTAAGGTAATTACACAGGGGAAAGGATAATGTACTGGGAACTCCTCAGAAGAATCTGATTTGTGGTGAGGGGAGAGAGATAAAAGCTCATTTAGGAACGACATGAACATGCTGCGTAGGTAGCTGTTTATCAGTAAATATCTCCACTGAGATTAAGAAAAGCAGTAGCTTAATAAATTAAGTACTTCCTGGTATGGTTACTGTACTGGTAACTCCCCAAAATAATCTGGATTGTGGTGAGGGAACAGAGAAAAAAGCTCATTTAGGACCTGCACTTACGAAGAGGGTAGGCAGCTGTATATCAGGGAGTAAACCTTCTGAGAATAAAAACAGCTGGAGCTTGTTAAGGTAATTACACAGGGGAAAGGATAATGTACTGGGAACTCCTCAGAAGAATCTGATTTGTGGTGAGGGGAGAGAGATAAAAGCTCATTTATGAACGACATGAACATGCAGCGTAGGTAGCTGTTTATCAGTAAATATCTCCACTGAGATTAAGAAAAGCAGTCGCTTAATAAATTAAGTACTTCCTGGTATGGATACTGTACTGGTAACTCCCCAAAAGAATCTGGATTGTGGTGAGGGAACAGAGAAAAAAGCTCATTTAGGACCTGCACTTACAAAGGGGGTAGGCAGCTGTATATCAGGGAGTAAACCTTCTGAGAATAAAAACAGCTGGAGCTTGTTAAGGTAATTACACAGGGGAAAGGATAATGTACTGGGAACTCCTCAGAAGAATCTGCTTTGTGGTGAGGGGAGAGAGATAAAAGCTCATTTAGGAACGACATGAACATGCTGCGTAGGTAGCTGTTTATCAGTAAATATCTCCACTGAGATTAAGAAAAGCAGTAGCTTAATAAATTAAGTACTTCCTGGTATGGTTACTGTACTGGTAACTCCCCAAAAGAATCTGGATTGTGGTGAGGGAACAGAGAAAAAAGCTCATTTAGGACCTGCAAATACGAAGGGTGTAGGCAGCTGTATATCAGGGAGTATCGCTTCTGAGAATAAAAACATCTGCAGGTGGGTAAGGTAATTACAGAGGGGAAAGGATAATGTACTGGGAACTCCTCAGAAGAATCTGATTTGTGGTGAGGTGAGAGAGATAAAAGCTCATTTAGGAACGACATGAACATGCTGCGTAGGTAGCTGTTTATCAGTAAATATCTCCACTGAGATTAAGAAAAGCAGTAGCTTAATAAATTAAGTAATCCTGGTATGGTTACTGTACTGGTAACTCCCCAATAGCATCTGGATTGTGGTGAGGGAACAGAGAAAAAAGCTCATTTAGGACCTGCACTTACGAAGGGGGTAGGCAGCTGTATATCAGGGAGTAAACATTCTGAGAATAAAAACAGCTGGAGCTTGTTAAGGTAATTACACAGGGGAAAGGATAATGTACTGGGAACTCCTCAGAAGAATCTGATCTTTGGTGACGGGAGAGAGATAAAAGCTCATTTAGGAACGACATGAACATGCTGCGTAGGTAGCTGTTTATCAGTAAATATCTCCACTGAGATTAGAAAAGCAGTAGCTTAATAAATTAAGTACTTCCTGGTATGGTTACTGTACTGTAACTCCCAAAATGATCTGGATTGTGGTGAGGGAACTGAGAAAAAAGCTCATTTAGGACCTGCACTTACGAAGGTGTTAGGCAGTTGTATATCAGGGAGTAAAACTTTTGAGAATACAAACAACTGGAGCTTTTTAAGGTAATTACACAGGGGAAAGGATAATGTACTGGGAACTCCTCAGAAGAATCTGATTTGTGAGGAGGGGAGAGAGATAAAAGCTCATTTAGGAACGACATGAACATGCTGCGTAGGTAGCTGTTTATCAGTAAATATCTACACTGAGATTAAGAAAAGCAGTAGCTTAATAAATTAAGTACTTTCTGGTATGGTTACTGTACTGGTAACTCCCCAAAAGAATCTGGATTGTGGTGAGGGAACAGAGAAAAAAGCTCATTTTGGACCTGCACTTACGAAGTGGGTAGGCAGCTGTATATCAGGGAGTAAACCTTCTGAGAATAAAAACAGCTGGAGCTTGTTAAGGTAAATACACAGGGGAAAGGATAATGTACTGGGAACTCCTCAGAAGAATCTGATTTGTGGTGAGGGGAGAGAGATAAAAGCTCATTTAGGAACGACATGAACATGCTGCGTAGGTAGCGGTTTATCAGTAAATATCTCCACTGAGATTAAGAAAAGCAGTAGCTTAATAAATTAAGTACTTCCTGGTATGGTTACTGTACTGGTAACTCCCCAAAAGAATCTGGATTGTGGTGAGGGAACAGAGAAAAAAGCTCATTTAGGACCTGCAAATACGAAGGGTGTAGGCAGCTGTATATCAGGGAGTATCGCTTCTGAGAATAAAAACATCTGCAGGTGGGTAAGGTAATTACAGAGGGGAAAGGATAATGTACTGGGAACTCCTCAGAAGAATCTGATTTGTGGTGAGGTGAGAGAGATAAAAGCTCATTTAGGAACGACATGAACATGCTGCGTAGGTAGCTGTTTATCAGTAAATATCTCCACTGAGATTAAGAAAAGCAGTAGCTTAATAAATTAAGTAATCCTGGTATGGTTACTGTACTGGTAACTCCCCAATAGCATCTGGATTGTGGTGAGGGAACAGAGAAAAAAGCTCATTTAGGACCTGCACTTACGAAGGGGGTAGGCAGCTGTATATCAGGGAGTAAACATTCTGAGAATAAAAACAGCTGGAGCTTGTTAAGGTAATTACACAGGGGAAAGGATAATGTACTGGGAACTCCTCAGAAGAATCTGATCTTTGGTGACGGGAGAGAGATAAAAGCTCATTTAGGAACGACATGAACATGCTGCGTAGGTAGCTGTTTATCAGTAAATATCTCCACTGAGATTAGAAAAGCAGTAGCTTAATAAATTAAGTACTTCCTGGTATGGTTACTGTACTGTAACTCCCAAAATGATCTGGATTGTGGTGAGGGAACTGAGAAAAAAGCTCATTTAGGACCTGCACTTACGAAGGTGTTAGGCAGTTGTATATCAGGGAGTAAAACTTTTGAGAATACAAACAACTGGAGCTTTTTAAGGTAATTACACAGGGGAAAGGATAATGTACTGGGAACTCCTCAGAAGAATCTGATTTGTGAGGAGGGGAGAGAGATAAAAGCTCATTTAGGAACGACATGAACATGCTGCGTAGGTAGCTGTTTATCAGTAAATATCTACACTGAGATTAAGAAAAGCAGTAGCTTAATAAATTAAGTACTTTCTGGTATGGTTACTGTACTGGTAACTCCCCAAAAGAATCTGGATTGTGGTGAGGGAACAGAGAAAAAAGCTCATTTTGGACCTGCACTTACGAAGTGGGTAGGCAGCTGTATATCAGGGAGTAAACCTTCTGAGAATAAAAACAGCTGGAGCTTGTTAAGGTAAATACACAGGGGAAAGGATAATGTACTGGGAACTCCTCAGAAGAATCTGATTTGTGGTGAGGGGAGAGAGATAAAAGCTCATTTAGGAACGACATGAACATGCTGCGTAGGTAGCGGTTTATCAGTAAATATCTCCACTGAGATTAAGAAAAGCAGTAGCTTAATAAATTAAGTACTTCCTGGTATGGTTACTGTACTGGTAACTCCCCAAAAGAATCTGGATTGTGGTGAGGGAACAGAGAAAAAAGCTCATTTAGGACCTGCAAATACGAAGGGTGTAGGCAGCTGTATATCAGGGAGTATCGCTTCTGAGAATAAAAACATCTGCAGGTGGGTAAGGTAATTACAGAGGGGAAAGGATAATGTACTGGGAACTCCTCAGAAGAATCTGATTTGTGGTGAGGGGAGAGAGATAAAAGCTCATTTAGGAACGACATGAACATGCTGCGTAGGTAGCTGTTTATCAGTAAATATCTCCACTGAGATTAAGAAAAGCAGTAGCTTAATAAATTAAGTAATCCTGGTATGGTTACTGTACTGGTAACTCCCCAATAGCATCTGGATTCTGGTGAGGGAACAGAGAATAAAGCTCATTTAGGACCTGCACTTACGAATGGGGTAGGCAGCTGTATATCAGGGAGTAAACATTCTGAGAATAAAAACAGCTGGAGCTTGTTAAGGTAATTACACAGGGGAAAGGATAATGTACTGGGAACTCCTCAGAAGAATCTGATTTGTGGTGAGGGGAGAGAGATAAAAGCTCATTTAGGAACGACATGAACATGCTGCGTAGGTAGCTGTTTATCAGTAAATATCTACACTGAGATTAAGAAAAGCAGTAGCTTAATAAATTAAGTACATTCTGGTATGGTTACTGTACTGGTAACTCCCCAAAAGAATCTGGATTGTGGTGAGGGAACAGAGAAAAAAGCTCATTTAGGACCTGCACTTACGAAGTGGGTAGGCAGCTGTATATCAGGGAGTAAACCTTCTGAGAATAAAAACAGCTGGAGCTTGTTAAGGTAATTACACAGGGGAAAGGATAATGTACTGGGAACTCCTCAGAAGAATCTGATTTGTGGTGAGGGGAGAGAGATAAAAGCTCATTTAGGAACGACATGAACATGCTGCGTAGGTAGCTGTTTATCAGTAAATATCTACACTGAGATTAAGAAAAGCAGTAGCTTAATAAATTAAGTACTTCCTGGTATGGTTACTGTACTGGTAACTCCCCAAAAGAATCTGGATTTTGGTGAGGGAACAGAGAAAAAACCTCATTTAGGACCTGCACTTACGAAGGGGGTAGGCAGCTGTATATCAGGGAGTAAACATTCTGAGAATAAAAACAGCTTTAGCTTGTTAAGGTAATTACACAGGGGAAAGGATAATGTACTGGGAACTCCTCAGAAGAATCTGATTTGTGGTGAGGGGAGAGAGATAAAAGCTCATTTAGGAACGACATGAACATGCCGAATAGGTAACTGTTTATCAGTAAATATCTCCACTGACATTAAGAAAAGCAGTAGCTTAATAATTTAAGTACTTCCTGGTATGGTTACTGTACTGGTAACTCCCCAAAAGAATCTGGATTGTGGTGAGGGAACAGAGAAAAAAGCTGATTTAGGACCTGCACTTACGAAGGGGGTAGGCAGCTGTATATGAGGGAGTAAACCTTCTGAGAATAAAAACAGCTGGAGCTTGTTACATGGGAAAGGTTAATATACTGGGAACTCCTCAAAAGAATCTGATTTGTGGTTTGCGGAGAGAGATAAAAGCTCATTTAGGAACGACATGAACATTCTGCGTACGTAGCTGTTTATCAGTAAATATCTCCACTGAGATTAAGAAAAGCAGTAGCTTAATAAATTAAGTACTTCCTGGTATGGATACTGTACTGGTACCTCCCCAAAAGAATCTGGATTGTGGTGAGGGAACAGAGAAAAAAGCTCATTTAGGACCTGCACTTACGAAGGGGGTAGGCAGCTGTATATCAGGGAGTAAAACTTCTGAGAATAAAAACAGCTGGAGCTTGTTAAGGTAATTACACAGGGGAAAGGATAATGTACTGGGAACTCCTCAGAAGAATCTGATTTGTGGTGAGGGGAGAAAGATAAAAGCTCATTTAGGAACTACATGAACATTCTGCGTACGTAGCTGTTTATCAGTAAATATCTCCACTGAGATTAAGAAAAGCAGTAGCTTAATAAATTAAGTACTTCCTGGTATGGATACTGTACTGGTAACTCCCCAAAAGAATCTGGATTGTGGTGAGGGAACAGAGAAATAGCTCATTTAGGACCTGCACTTAAGAAGGGGGTAGGCAGCTGTATATCAGGGAGTAAACCTTCTGAGAATAAAAACAGCTGGATCTTGTTAAGGTAATTACACAGGGGAAAGGATAATGTACTGGGAACTCCTCAGAAGAATCTGATTTGTGGTGAGGAGAGAGAGATAAAAGCTCATTTAGGAACGACATGAACATGCTGCATACGTAGCTGTTTATCCGTAAATATCTCCACTGAGATTAAGAAAAGCAGTAGCTTAATAAATTAAGTATTTCCAGGTATGGTTACTCTACTGGTAACTCCCCAAAAGAATCTGGATTGTGGTGAGGGAACAGAGAAAAAAGCTCATTTAGGACCTGCACTTACGAAGGGGGTAGGCAGCTGTATATGAGGGAGTAAAGCTTCTGAGAATAAAAACAGCTGGAGCTTGTTAAGGTAATTACACAGGGGAAAGGATAATGTACTGGGAACTCCTCAGAAGAATCTGATTTGTGGTGAGGGGAGAGAGATAAACGCTCATTTAGGAACGACATGAACATGCTGCGTAGATAGCTGTTTATCAGTAAATATCTCCACTGAGATTAAGAAAAGCAGTAGCTTAATAAATTACGTACTTCCTGGTATGGTTACTGTACTGGTAACTCCCCAATAGAATCTGGAATGTGGTTAGGGAACAGAGAAAAAATCTCATTTAGGACCTGCACTTACGTAGGGGGTAGGCAGCTGTATATCAGGGAGTAAACCTTCTGAGAATAAAAACAGCTGGAGCTTGTTAAGGTAATTACACAGGGGAAAGGATAATGTACTGGGAACTCCTCAGCAGAATCTGATTTGTGGTGAGGGGAGAGAGATAAAAGCTCATTTAGGAACGACATGAACATGCTGCGTAGGTAGCTGTTTATCAGTAAATATCTCCTCTGAGATTAAGGAAAGCAGTAGCTTAATAAATTAAGTACTTCCTGGTATGGTTAATGTACTGGTAACTCCCCAAAAGAATCTGGATTATGGTGAGGGAACAGAGAAAAAATCTCATTTAGGACCTGCACTTACGAAGGGGGTAGGCAGCAGTATATGAGGGTGTAAACCTTCTGAGAATAAAAACAGCTGGAGCTTGTTAAGGTAATTACACAGGGGAAAGGATAATGTACTGGGAACTCCTCAGAAGAATCTGATTTGTGGTGAGGGGAGAGAGATATAAGCTCATTTAGGAACGACATGAACATGCTGCGTAGATTGCTGTTTATCAGTAAATATCTCCACTGAGATTAAGAAAAGCAGTTGCTTCATAAATTAAGTACTTCCTGGTATGGTTACTGTACTGGTAACTCCCCAAAAGAATCTGGATTGTGGTGAGGGAACAGAGAAAAAAGCTCATTTAGGACCTGCACTTACGAAGGGGGTAGGCAGCTGTATATCAGGCAGTAAACCTTCTGAGAATAAAAACAGCTGGAGCTTGATAAGGTAATTACACAGGGGAAAGGATAATGTACTGGGAACTCCTCAGAAGAATCTGATTTGTGGTGAGGGGAGAGAGATAAAAGCTCATTTAGGAACGACATGAACATGCTGCTTAGGTAGCTGTTTATCAGTAAATATCTCCACTGAGATTAAGAAAAGCAGTAGCTTAATAAATTAAGTACTTCCTGGTATGGTTACTGTACTGGTAACTCCCCAAAAGAATCTGGATTGTGGTGTGGGAACAGAGAAAAAAGCTCATTTAGGACCTGCACTTACGAAGGGGGTAGGCAGCTGTATATCAGGGAGTAAACCTTCTGAGAATAAAAACAGCTGGAGCTTGTTAAGGAAATTACACAGGGGAAAGGATAATGTACTGGGAACTCCTCAGAAGAATCTGATTTGTGATGAGGGGAGAGAGATAAAAGCTCATATAGGAACGACATGAACATGCTGCGTACGTAGCTGTTTATCAGTAAATATCTCCACTGAGATTAAGAAAAGCAGTAGCTTAATAAATTAAGTATTTCCTGGTATGGTTACTGTAATTGTAACTCTCCATAAGAATCTGGATTGTGGTGAGGGAACAGAGAAAAAAGCTCATTTAGGACCTTCACTTACGAAGGGGGTAGGCAGCTGCATACAAGGGAGTAAACCTTCTGAGAATAAAAACAGCTGGAGCTTGTTAAGGTAATTACACAGGGGAAAGGATAATGTACTGGGAACTCCTCAGAAGAATCTGATTTGTGGTGAGGGGAGAGAGATAAAAGCTCATTTAGGAACGACATGAACATGCTGCGTAGGTAGCTGTTTATCAGTAAATATCTCCACTGAGATTAAGAAAAGTAGTAGCTTAATAAATTAAGTAATTCCTGGTATGGTTACTGTACTGGTAACTCCCCAAAAGAATCTGGATTTTGGTGAGGGAACAGAGAAAAAACCTCATTTAGGACCTGCACTTACGAAGGGGGTAGGCAGCTGTATATCAGGGAGTAAACATTCTGAGAATAAAAACAGCTTTAGCTTGTTAAGGTAATTACACAGGGGAAAGGATAATGTACTGGGAACTCCTCAGAAGAATCTGATTTGTGGTGAGGGGAGAGAGATAAAAGCTCATTTAGGAACGACATGAACATGCCGAATAGGTAACTGTTTATCAGTAAATATCTCCACTGAGATTAAGAAAAGCAGTAGCTTAATAATTTAAGTACTTCCTGGTATGGTTACTGTACTGGTAACTCCCCAAAAGAATCTGGATTGTGGTGAGGGAACAGAGAAAAAAGCTGATTTAGGACCTGCACTTACGAAGGGGGTAGGCAGCTGTATATGAGGGAGTAAACCTTCTGAGAATAAAAACAGCTGGAGCTTGTTACATGGGAAAGGTTAATGTACTGGGAACTCCTCAAAAGAATCTGATTTGTGGTTTGCGGAGAGAGATAAAAGCTCATTTAGGAACGACATGAACATTCTGCGTACGTAGCTGTTTATCAGTAAATATCTCCACTGAGATTAAGAAAAGCAGTAGCTTAATAAATTAAGTACTTCCTGGTATGGATACTGTACTGGTACCTCCCCAAAAGAATCTGGATTGTGGTGAGGGAACAGAGAAAAAAGCTCATTTAGGACCTGCACTTACGAAGGGGGTAGGCAGCTGTATATCAGGGAGTAAAACTTCTGAGAATAAAAACAGCTGGAGCTTGTTAAGGTAATTACACAGGGGAAAGGATAATGTACTGGGAACTCCTCAGAAGAATCTGATTTGTGGTGAGGGGAGAAAGATAAAAGCTCATTTAGGAACTACATGAACATTCTGCGTACGTAGCTGTTTATCAGTAAATATCTCCACTGAGATTAAGAAAAGCAGTAGCTTAATAAATTAAGTACTTCCTGGTATGGATACTGTACTGGTAACTCCCCAAAAGAATCTGGATTGTGGTGAGGGAACAGAGAAATAGCTCATTTAGGACCTGCACTTAAGAAGGGGGTAGGCAGCTGTATATCAGGGAGTAAACCTTCTGAGAATAAAAACAGCTGGATCTTGTTAAGGTAATTACACAGGGGAAAGGATAATGTACTGGGAACTCCTCAGAAGAATCTGATTTGTGGTGAGGAGAGAGAGATAAAAGCTCATTTAGGAACGACATGAACATGCTGCATACGTAGCTGTTTATCCGTAAATATCTCCACTGAGATTAAGAAAAGCAGCAGCTTAATAAATTAAGTACTTCCTGGTATGGATACTGTACTGGTAACTCCCCAAAAGAATCTGGATTGTGGTGAGGGAACAGAGAAAAAACTCATTTAGGAACGACATGAACATGCTGCGCAGGAGGCTGTTTATCAGTAAATATCGCCACTGAGATGAAGAAAAGCAGTAGCTTAATAAATTAATTACTTCCTGGTATGGTTACTGTACTGGTAACTCCCCAAAAGAATCTGGATTGTGGTGAGGGAACAGAGAAAAAAGCTCATTTAGGACCTGCACTTACGAAGGGGGTAGGCAGCTGTATATCAGGGAGTAAACCTTCTGAGAATAAAAACAGCTGGAGCTTGTTAAGGTAATTACACAGGGGAAAGGATAATGTACTGGGAACTCCTCAGAAGAATCTGATTTGTGGTGAGGAGAGAGAGATAAAAGCTCATTTAGGAACGACATGAACATGCTGCATACGTAGCTGTTTATCCCTAAATATCTCCACTGAGATTAAGAAAAGGAGCAGCTTAATAAATTAAGTACTTCCTGGTATGGATACTGTACTGGTAACTCCCCAAAAGAATCTGGATTGTGGTGAGGGAACAGAGAAAAAAGCTCATTTAAGAACGACATGAACATGCTGCGTAGGTAGCTGTTTATCAGTAAATATCTCCACTGAGATTAAGAAAAGCAGTAGCTTAATAAATTAAGTACTTCCTGGTATGGTTACTGTACTGGTAACTCCCCAAAAGAATCTGGATTGTGGTGAGGGAACAGAGAAAAAAGCTCATTTAGGACCTGCACTTACGAAGGGTGTAGGCAGCTGTATATCAGGGAGTAAACCTTCTGAGAATAAAAACAGCTGGAGTTGTTAAGGTAATTACAAAGGGGAAAGGATAATGTACTGGGAACTCCTCAGAAGAATCTGATTTGTGGTGAGGGGAGAGAGCTAAAAGCTCATTTAGGAACGACATGAACATGCTGCGAAGGTAGCTGTTTATCAGTAAATATCTTCACTGAGATTAAGAAAAGCAGTAGCTTAATAAATTAAGTACTTCCTGGTATGGTTACTGTACTGGTAACTCCCCAAAAGAATCTGGATTGTGGTGAGGGAACAGAGAAAAAAGCTCATTTAGGACCTGCACTTACGAAGGGGGTAGGCAGTTGTATATCAGGGAGTAAACCTTCTGAGAATAAAAACAGCTGGAGCTTGTTAAGGTAATTACACAGGGGAAAGGATAGTGTACTGGGAACTCCTCAGAAGAATCTGATTTGTGGTGAGGGGAGAGAGATAAAAGCTCATTTAGGAACGAGATGAACATGCTGCATACATAGCTGTTTATCAGTAAATATCTCCACTGAGATTAAGAAAAGCAAGAGCTTAATAAATTAAGTACTTCCTGGTATGGATATTGTACTGGTAACTCCCCAAAAGAATCTGGATTGTGGTGAGGGAACAGAGATAAAAGCTCATTTAGGACCTGCACTTACGAAGGGGCTAGGCAGCTGTATATCAGGGAGTATACCTTCTGAGAATAAAAACAGCTGGAGCTTGTTAAGGTAATTACACAGGGGAAAGGATAATGTACTGGGAAATCCTCAGAAGAATCTGATTTGTGATGAGGGGAGAGAGATAAAAGCTCATTTAGGAACGAAATGAACATGCTGCGTAGGTAGCTGTTTATCAGTAAATATCTCCACTGAGATTAAGAAAAGCAGTAGCTTAATAAATTAAGTACTTCCTGGTATGGATATTGTACTGGTAACTCCCCAAAAGAATCTGGATTGTGGTGAGGGAACAGAGAAAAAAGCTCATTTAGGAACTACATGAACATGCTGCATAGGTAGCTGTTTATCAGTAAATATCTCCACTGAGATTAAGAAAAGCAGTAGCTTAATAAATTAAGTACTTCCTGGTATGGTTACTGTACTGGTAACTCCCCAAAAGAATCTGATTTGTGGTGAGGGACCAGAGAAAAAAGCTCATTTAGGACCTGCACTTACGAAGGGGGTAGGCAGCTGTATATCAGGGAGTAAACCTTCTGAGAATAAAAACAGCTGGAGCTTGTTAAGGTAATTACACAGGGGAAAGGATAATGTACTGGAAACTCCTCAGAAGAATCTGATTTGTGGTGAGGGGAGAGAGATAAAAGCTCATTTAGGAACGACATGAACATGCTGCGTAGGTAGCTGTTTATCAGTAAATATCTCCACTGAGATTAAGAAAAGCAGTAGCTTAATAAATTAAGTACTTCCTGGTATGGTTACTGTACTGGTACCTCCCCAAAAGAATCTGGATTGTGGTGAGGGAACAGAGAAAAAAGCTCATTTAGGACCTGCACTTACGAAGGGGGTAGGCAGCTGTATATCAGGGAGTATTGCTTCTGAGAATAAAAGCAGCTGGAGCTTGTTAAGGTAATTACACAGGGGAAAGGATAATGTACTGGGAACTCCTCAGAAGAATCTGATTTGTGGTGAGGGGAGAGAGATAAAAGCTCATTTAGGCACGACATGCACTTGCTGCGTAGGTAGCTGTTTATCAGTAAATATCTCCACTGAGATTAAGAAAAGCAGTAGCTTAATAAATTCAGTACTTCCTGGTATGGTTACTGTACTGGTAACTCCCCAAAAGAATCTGGATTGTGGTGAGGGAACAGAGAAAAAAGCTCATTTAGGACCAGCACTTACGAAGGGGGTAGGCAGCTGTATATCAGGGAGTATACCTTCTGAGAATAAAAACAGCTGGAGCTTGTTAAGGTAATTACACAGGGGAAAGGATAATGTACTGGGAAATCCTCAGAAGAATCTGGATTGTCTGAGGGAACAGAGAAAAAAGCTCATTTAGGAACTACATGAACATGCTGCATAGGTAGCTGTTTATCAGTAAATATCTCCACTGAGATTAAGAAAAGCAGTAGCTTAATAAATTAAGTACTTCCTGGTATGGTTACTGTACTTGTAACTCCCCAAAAGAATCTGATTTGTGGTGAGGGAACAGAGAAAAAAGCTCATTTAGGACCTGCACTTACGAAGGGGGTAGGCAGCTGTATATCAGGGAGTAAACCTTCTGAGAATAAAAACAGCTGGAGCTTGTTAAGGTAATTACACAGGGGAAAGGATAATATACTGGAAACTCCTCAGAAGAATCTGATTTGTGGTGAGGGGAGAGAGATAAAAGCTCATTTAGGAACGACATGAACATGCTGCGTAGGTAGCTGTTTATCAGTAAATATCTCCACTGAGATTAAGAAAAGCAGTAGCTTAATAAATTAAGTACTTCCTGGTATGGTTACTGTACTGGTAACTCCCCAAAAGAATCTGGATTGTGGTGAGGGAACAGAGAAAAAAGCTCATTTAGGACCTGCACTTACGAAGGGGGTAGGCAGCTGTATATCAGGGAGTAAACCTTCGTAGAATAAAAACAGATGGAGCTTGTTAAGGTAATTACACAGGGGAAAGGATAATGTACTGGGAACTCCTCAGAAGAATCTGAATTGTGGTGAGGGGAGAGAGATAGAAGCTCATTTAGGAACGACATGAACATGCTGCGTAGGTAGCTGTTTATCAGTAAATATCTCCACTGAGATTAAGAAAAGCAGTAGCTTAATAAATTAAGTACTTCCTGGTATGGTTACTGTACTGGTACCTCCCCCAAAAGAATCTGGATTGTGGTGAGGGAACAGAGAAAAAAGCTCATTTAGGACCTGCACTTACAAAGGGGGTAGGCAGCTGTATATCAAGGAGTATTGCTTCTGAGAATAAAAGCAGCTGGAACTTGTTAAGGTAATTACACAGGGGAAAGGATATTGTACTGGGAACTCCTCAGAAGAATCTGATTTGTGGTGAGGAGAGAGAGATAAAAGCTCATTTAGGAACGACATGAACATGCTGCATACGTAGCTGTTTATCCGTAAATATCTCCACTGAGATTAAGAAAAGCAGCAGCTTAATAAATTAAGTACTTCCTGGTATGGATACTGTACTGGTAACTCCCCAAAAGAATCTGGATTGTGGTGAGGGAACAGAGAAAAAAGCTCATTTAGGAACGACATGAACATGCTGCGTAGGTAGCTGTTTATCAGTAAATATCTCCACTGAGATTAAGAAAAGCAGTAGCTTAATAAATTAAGTACTTCCTGGTATGGTTACTGTACTGGTAACTCCCCAAAAGAATCTGGATTGTGGTGAGGGAACAGAGAAAAAAGCTCCTATAGGACCTGCACTTACGAAGGGGGTAGGCAGCTGTATATCAGGGAGTAAACCTTCTGAGAATAAAAACAGCTGGAGCTTGTTAAGGTAATTACACAGGGGAAAGGATAATGTACTGCGAACTCCTCAGAAGAATCTGATTTGTGGTGAGGGGAGAGAGCTAAAAGCTCATTTAGGAACGACATGAACATGCTGCGAAGGTAGCTGTTTATCAGTAAATATCTCCACTGAGATTAAGAAAAGCAGTAGCTTAATAAATTAAGTACTTCCTGGTATGGTTACTGTACTGGTAACTCCCCAAAAGAATCTGGATTGTGGTGAGGGAACAGAGAAAAAAGCTCATTTAGGACCTGCACTTACGAAGGGGGTAGACAGTTGTATATCAGGGAGTAAACCTTCTGAGAATAAAAACAGCTGGAGCTTGTTAAGGTAATTACACAGGGGAAAGGATAATGGACTGGGAACTCCTCAGAAGAATCTTATTTGTGGTGAGGGGAGAGAGATAAAAGCTCATTTAGGAACGAGATGAACATGCTGCATACATAGCTGTTTATCAGTAAATATCTCCACTGAGATTAAGAAAAGCAAGAGCTTAATGAATTAAGTACTTCCTGGTATGGATATTGTACTGGTAACTCCCCAAAAGAATCTGGATTGTTGTGAGGGAACAGAGAAAAAAGCTCATTTAGGACCTGCACTTACGAAGGGGGTAGGCAGCTGTATATCAGGGAGTATACCATCTGAGAATAAAAACAGCTGGAGCTTGTTAAGGTAATTACACAGGGGAAAGGATAATGTACTGGGAAATCCTCAGAAGAATCTGATTTGTGATGAGGGGAGAGAGATAAAAGCTCATTTAGGAACGACATGAACATGCTGCGTAGGTAGCTGTTTATCAGTAAATATCTCCACTGAGATTAAGAAAAGCAGTAGCTTAATAAATTAAGTACTTCCTGGTATGGATATTGTACTGGTAAATCCCCAAAAGAATCTGGATTGTGGTGAGGGAACAGAGAAAAAAGCTCATTTAGGAACTACATGAACATGCTGCATAGGAAGCTGTTTATCAGTAAATATCTCCACTGAAATTAAGAAAAGCAGTAGCTTAATAAATTAAGTACTTCCTGGTATGGTTACTGTACTGGTAACTCCCCAAAAGAATCTGGATTGTGGTGAGGGAACAGAGAAAAAAGCTCATTTAGGACCTGCACTTACGAAGGGGGTCGGCAGCTGTATATCAGGGCGTAAACCTTCGTAGAATAAAAACAGATGGAGCTTGTTAAGGTAATTACTCAGGGGAAAGGATAATGTACTGGGAACTCCTCAGAAGAATCTGAATTGTGGTGAGTGGAGAGAGATAAAAGCTCATTTAGGAACGACATGAACATGCTGCGTAGGTAGTTGTTTATCAGTAAATATCTCCACTGAGATTAAGAAAAGCAGTAGCTTAATAAATTAAATACTTCCTGGTATGGTTACTGTACTGGTACCTCCCCAAAAGAATCTGGATTGTGGTGAGGGAACAGAGAAAAAAGCTCATTTAGGACCTGCACTTACGAAGGGGGTAGGCAGCTGTATATCAGGGAGTATTGCTTCTGAGAATAAAAACAGCTGGAGCTTGTTAAGGTAATTACACAGGGGAAAGGATAATGGACTGGGAACTCCTCAGAAGAATCTTATTTGTGGTGAGGGGAGAGAGATAAAAGCTCATTTAGGAACGAGATGAACATGCTGCATACATAGCTGTTTATCAGTAAATATCTCCACTGAGATTAAGAAAAGCAAGAGCTTAATGAATTAAGTACTTCCTGGTATGGATATTGTACTGGTAACTCCCCAAAAGAATCTGGATTGTTGTGAGGGAACAGAGAAAAAAGCTCATTTAGGACCTGCACTTACAAAGGGGGTAGGCAGCTGTATATCAGGGAGTATACCATCTGAGAATAAAAACAGCTGGAGCTTGTTAAGGTAATTACACAGGGGAAAGGATAATGTACTGGGAAATCCTCAGAAGAATCTGATTTGTGATGAGGGGAGAGAGATAAAAGCTCATTTAGGAACGACATGAACATGCTGCGTAGGTAGCTGTTTATCAGTAAATATCTCCACTGAGATTAAGAAAAGCAGTAGCTTAATAAATTAAGTACTTCCTGGTATGGATATTGTACTGGTAAATCCCCAAAAGAATCTGGATTGTGGTGAGGGAACAGAGAAAAAAGCTCATTTAGGAACTACATGAACATGCTGCATAGGAAGCTGTTTATCAGTAAATATCTCCACTGAGATTAAGAAAAGCAGTAGCTTAATAAATTAAGTACTTCCTGGTATGGTTACTGTACTGGTAACTCCCCAAAAGAATCTGGATTGTGGTGAGGGAACAGAGAAAAAAGCTCATTTAGGACCTGCACTTACGAAGGGGGTAGGCAGCTGTATATCAGGGCGTAAACCTTCGTAGAATAAAAACAGATGGAGCTTGTTAAGGTAATTACACAGGGGAAAGGATAATGTACTGGGAACTCCTCAGAAGAATCTGAATTGTGGTGAGTGGAGAGAGATAAAAGCTCATTTAGGAACGACATGAACATGCTGCGTAGGTAGCTGTTTATCAGTAAATATCTCCACTGAGATTAAGAAAAGCAGTAGCTTAATAAATTAAATACTTCCTGGTATGGTTACTGTACTGGTACCTCCCCAAAAGAATCTGGATTGTGGTGAGGGAACAGAGAAAAAAGCTCATTTAGGACCTGCACTTACGAAGGGGGTAGGCAGCTGTATATCAGGGAGTATTGCTTCTGAGAATAAAAGCAGCTGGAGCTTGTTAAGGTAATTACACAGGGGAAAGGATAATGTACTGGGAACTCCTCAGAAGAATCTGATTTGTGGTGAGGAGAGAGAGATAAAAGCTCATTTAGGAACGACATGAACATGCTGCATACGTAGCTGTTTATCCGTAAATATCTCCACTGAGATTAAGAAAAGCAGCAGATTAATAAATTAAGTACTTCCTGGTATGGATACTGTACTGGTAACTCCCCAAAAGAATCTGGATTGTGGTGAGGGAACAGAGAAAAAAGCTCATTTAGGAACGACATGAACATGCTGCGTAGGTAGCTGTTTATCAGTAAATATCTCCACTGAGATTAAGAAAAGCAGTAGCTTAATAAATTAAGTACTTCCTGGTATGGTTACTGTACTGGTAACTCCCCAAATGAATCTGGATTGTGGTGAGGGAACAGAGAAAAAAGCTCATTTAGGACCTGCACTTACGAAGGGGGTAGGCAGCTGTATATCAGGGAGTAAACCTTCTGAGAATAAAAACAGCTGGAGCTTGTTAAGGTAATTACACAGGGGAAAGGATAATGTACTGGGAACTCCTCAGAAGAATCTGATTTGTGGTGAGGGGAGAGAGATAAAAGCTCATTTAGGCACGACATGCACTTGCTGCGTAGGTAGCTGTTTATCAGTAAATATCTCCACTGAGATTAAGAAAAGCAGTAGCTTAATAAATTCAGTACTTCCTGGTATGGTTACTGTACTGGTAACTCCCCAAAAGAATCTGGATTGTGGTGAGGGAACAGAGAAAAAAGCTCATTTAGGACCTGCACTTACGAAGGGGGTAGGCAGCTGTATATCAGGGAGTATACCTTCTGAGAATAAAAACAGCTGGAGCTTGTTAAGGTAATTACACAGGGGAAAGGATAATGTACTGGGAAATCCTCAGAAGAATCTGGATTGTGGTGAGGGAACAGAGAAAAAAGCTCATTTAGGAACTACATGAACATGCTGCATAGGTAGCTGTTTATCAGTAAATATCTCCACTGAGATTAAGAAAAGCAGTAGCTTAATAAATTAAGTACTTCCTGGTATGGTTACTGTACTGGTAACTCCCCAAAAGAATCTGATTTGTGGTGAGGTAACACAGAAAAAAGCTCATTTAGGACCTGCACTTACGAAGGGGGTAGGCAGCTGTATATCAGGGAGTAAACCTTCTGAGAATAAAAACAGCTGGAGCTTGTTAAGGTAATTACACAGGGGAAAGGATAATGTACTGGAAACTCCTCAGAAGAATCTGATTTGTGGTGAGGGGAGAGAGATAGAAGCTCATTTAGGAACGACATGAACATGCTGCGTAGGTAGCTGTTTATCAGTAAATATCTCCACTGAGATTAAGAAAAGCAGTAGCTTAATAAATTAAGTACTTCCTGGTATGGTTACTGTACTGGTACCTCCCCAAAAGAATCTGGATTGTGGTGAGGGAACAGAGAAAAAAGCTCATTTAGGACCTGCACTTACAAAGGGGGTAGGCAGCTGTATATCAAGGAGTATTGCTTCTGAGAATAAAAGCAGCTGGAGCTTGTTAAGGTAATTACACAGGGGAAAGGATATTGTACTGGGAACTCCTCAGAAGAATCTGATTTGTGGTGAGTAGAGTGAGATAAAAGCTCATTTAGGAACGACATGAACATGCTGCATACGTAGCTGTTTATCCGTAAATATCTCCACTGAGATTAAGAAAAGCAGCAGCTTAATAAATTAAGTACTTCCTGGTATGGATACTGTACTGGTAACTCCCCAAAAGAATCTGGATTGTGGTGAGGGAACAGAGAAAAAAGCTCATTTAGGACCTGCACTTACGAAGGGGGTAGGCAGCTGTATATCAGGGAGTAAACCTTCTGAGAATAAAAACAGCTGGAGCTTGTTAAGGTAATTACACAGGGGAAAGGATAATGTACTGAGAACTCCTCAGAAGAATCTGATTTGTGGTGAGGGGAGAGAGCTAAAAGCTCATTTAGGAACGACATGAACATGCTGCGAAGGTAGCTGTTTATCAATAAATATCTCCACTGAGATTAAGAAAAGCAGTAGCTTAATAAATTAAGTACTTCCTGGTATGGTTACTGTACTGGTAACTCCCCAAAAGAATCTGGATTGTGGTGAGGGAACAGAGAAAAAAGCTCATTTAGGACCTGCACTTACGAAGGGGGTAGACAGTTGTATATCAATGAGTAAACCTTCTGAGAATAAAAACAGCTGGAGCTTGTTAAGGTAATTACACAGGGGAAAGGATAATGGACTGGGAACTCCTCAGAAGAATCTGATTTGTGGTGAGGGGAGAGAGATAAAAGCTCATTTAGGAACGAGATGAACATGCTGCATACATAGCTGTTTATCAGTAAATATCTCCACTGAGATTAAGAAAAGCAAGAGCTTAATAAATTAAGTACTTCCTGGTATGGATATTGTACTGGTAACTCCCCAAAAGAATCTGGATTGTGGTGAGGGAACAGAGAAAAAAGCTCATTTAGGACCTGCACTTACGAAGGGGGTAGGCAGCTGTATATCAGGGAGTATACCATCTGAGAATAAAAACAGCTGGAGCTTGTTAAGGTAATTACACAGGGGAAAGGATAATGTACTGGGAAATCCTCAGAAGAATCTGATTTGTGATGAGGGGAGAGAGATAAAAGCTCATTTAGGAACGACATGAACATGCTGCGTAGGTAGCTGTTTATCAGTAAATATCTCCACTGAGATTAAGAAAAGCAGTAGCTTAATAAATTAAGTACTTCCTGGTATGGATATTGTACTGGTAAATCCCCAAAAGAATCTGGATTGTGGTGAGGGAACAGAGAAAAAAGCTCATTTAGGAATTACATGAACATGCTGCATAGGAAGCTGTTTATCAGTAAATATCTCCACTGAGATTAAGAAAAGCAGTAGCTTAATAAATTAAGTACTTCCTGGTATGGTTACTGTACTGGTAACTCCCCAAAAGAATCTGGATTGTGGTTAGGGAACAGAGAAAAAATCTCATTTAGGACATGCACTTATGAAGGGGGTAGGCAGCTGTATATGAGGGAATAAACCTTCTGAGAATAAAAACAGCTGGAGTTTGTTAAGGCAATTACACAGGGGAAAGGATAATGTACTGGGAACTCCTCAGAAGAATCTGATTTGTGATGAGGGGAGAGAGATAAAAGCTCATTTAGGAACGACATGAACATGCTGCGTACATAGCTGTTTATCAGTAAATATCTCCACTGAGATTAAGAAAAGCAGTAGCTTAATAAATTAAGTATTTCCTGGTATGGTTACTCTACTGGTAACTCCCCAAAAGAATCTGGATTGTGGTGAGGGAACAGAGAAAAAAGCTCATTTAGGACCTGCACTT
The DNA here is from genome assembly GCF_023159225.1 of Perognathus longimembris pacificus. Classification (NCBI taxonomy): domain Eukaryota; kingdom Metazoa; phylum Chordata; class Mammalia; order Rodentia; family Heteromyidae; genus Perognathus; species Perognathus longimembris. The sequence goes on from NW_025960277.1 coordinate 41,435, forward strand.
ACGAAGGGGGTAGGCAGCTGTATATGAGGGAGTAAAGCTTCTGAGAATAAAAACAGCTGGAGCTTGTTAAGGTAATTACACAGGGGAAAGGATAATGTACTGGGAACTCCTCAGAAGAATCTGATTTGTGGTGAGGGGAGAGAGATAAACGCTCATTTAGGAACGACATGAACATGCTGCGTAGATAGCTGTTTATCAGTAAATATCTCCACTGAGATTAAGAAAAGCAGTAGCTTAATAAATTACGTACTTCCTGGTATGGTTACTGTACTGGTAACTCCCCAATAGAATCTGGAATGTGGTTAGGGAACAGAGAAAAAATCTCATTTAGGACCTGCACTTACGTAGGGGGTAGGCAGCTGTATATCAGGGAGTAAACCTTCTGAGAATAAAAACAGCTGAGCTTGTTAAGGTAATTACACAGGGGAAAGGATAATGTACTGGGAACTCCTCAGCAGAATCTGATTTGTGGTGAGGGGAGAGAGATAAAAGCTCATTTAGGAACGACATGAACATGCTGCGTAGGTAGCTGTTTATCAGTAAATATCTCCTCTGAGATTAAGGAAAGCAGTAGCTTAATAAATTAAGTACTTCCTGGTATGGTTAATGTACTGGTAACTCCCCAAAAGGAATCTGGATTATGGTGAGGGAACAGAGAAAAAATCTCATTTAGGACCTGCACTTACGAAGGGGGTAGGCAGCAGTATATGAGGGTGTAAACCTTCTGAGAATAAAAACAGCTGGAGCTTGTTAAGGTAATTACACAGGGGAAAGGATAATGTACTGGGAACTCCTCAGAAGAATCTGATTTGTGGTGAGGGGAGAGAGATATAAGCTCATTTAGGAACGACATGAACATGCTGCGTAGATTGCTGTTTATCAGTAAATATCTCCACTGAGATTAAGAAAAGCAGTTGCTTCATAAATTAAGTACTTCCTGGTATGGTTACTGTACTGGTAACTCCCCAAAAGAATCTGGATTGTGGTGAGGGAACAGAGAAAAAAGCTCATTTAGGACCTGCACTTACGAAGGGGGGTAGGCAGCTGTATATCAGGCAGTAAACCTTCTGAGAATAAAAACAGCTGGAGCTTGTTAAGGTAATTACACAGGGGAAAGGATAATGTACTGGGAACTCCTCAGAAGAATCTGATTTGTGGTGAGTGGAGAGAGATAAAAGCTCATTTAGGAACGACATGAACATGCTGCTTAGGTAGCTGTTTATCAGTAAATATCTCCACTGAGATTAAGAAAAGCAGTAGCTTAATAAATTAAGTACTTCCTGGTATGGTTACTGTACTGGTAACTCCCCAAAAAGAATCTGGATTGTGGTGAGGGAACAGAGGAAAAAAGCTCATTTAGGACCTGCACTTACGAAGGGGGTAGGCAGCTGTATATCAGGGAGTAAACCTTCTGAGAATAAAAACAGCTGGAGCTTGTTAAGGCAATTACACAGGGGAAAGGATAATGTACTGGGAACTCCTCAGAAGAATCTGATTTGTGGTGAGGGGAGAGAGATAAAAGCTCATTTAGGAACGACATGAACATGCCGAATAGGTAACTGTTTATCAGTAAATATCTCCACTGAGATTAAGAAAAGCAGTAGCTTAATAATTTAAGTACTTCCTGGTATGGTTACTGTACTGGTAACTCCCCAAAAGAATCTGGATTGTGGTGAGGGAACAGAGAAAAAAGCTGATTTAGGACCTGCACTTACGAAGGGGGTAGGCAGCTGTATATGAGGGAGTAAACCTTCTGAGAATAAAAACAGCTGGAGCTTGTTACATGGGAAAGGTTAATGTACTGGAACTCCTCAAAAGAATCTGATTTGTGGTTTGCGGAGAGAGATAAAAGCTCATTTAGGAACGACATGAACATTCTGCGTACGTAGCTGTTTATCAGTAAATATCTCCACTGAGATTAAGAAAAGCAGTAGCTTAATAAATTAAGTACTTCCTGGTATGGATACTGTACTGGTACCTCCCCAAAAGAATCTGGATTGTGGTGAGGGAACAGAGAAAAAAGCTCATTTAGGACCTGCACTTACGAAGGGGGTAGGCAGCTGTATATCAGGGAGTAAAACTTCTGAGAATAAAAACAGCTGGAGCTTGTTAAGGTAATTACACAGGGGAAAGGATAATGTACTGGGAACTCCTCAGAAGAATCTGATTTGTGGTGAGGGGAGAAAGATAAAAGCTCATTTAGGAACTACATGAACATTCTGCGTACGTAGCTGTTTATCAGTAAATATCTCCACTGAGATTAAGAAAAGCAGTAGCTTAATAAATTAAGTACTTCCTGGTATGGATACTGTACTGGTAACTCCCCAAAAGAATCTGGATTGTGGTGAGGGAACAGAGAAATAGCTCATTTAGGACCTGCACTTAAGAAGGGGGTAGGCAGCTGTATATCAGGGAGTAAACCTTCTGAGAATAAAAACAGCTGGATCTTGTTAAGGTAATTACACAGGGGAAAGGATAATGTACTGGGAACTTCCCAGAAGAATCTGATTTGTGGTGAGGAGAGAGAGATAAAAGCTCATTTAGGAACGACATGAACATGCTGCATACGTAGCTGTTTATCCGTAAATATCTCCACTGAGATTAAGAAAAGCAGCAGCTTAATAAATTAAGTACTTCCTGGTATGGATACTGTACTGGTAACTCCCCAAAAGAATCTGGATTGTGGTGAGGGAACAGAGAAAAAAGCTCATTTAGGAACGACATGAACATGCTGCGCAGGAGGCTGTTTATCAGTAAATATCGCCACTGAGATGAAGAAAAGCAGTAGCTTAATAAATTAATTACTTCCTGGTATGGTTACTGTACTGGTAACTCCCCAAAAGAATCTGGATTGTGGTGAGGGAACAGAGAAAAAAGCTCATTTAGGACCTGCACTTACGAAGGGGGTAGGCAGCTGTATATCAGGGAGTAAACCTTCTGAGAATAAAAACAGCTGGAGCCTGTTAAGGTAATTACACAGGGGAAAGGATAATGTACTGGGAACTCCTCAGAAGAATCTGATTTGTGGTGAGGAGAGAGAGATAAAAGCTCATTTAGGAACGACATGAACATGCTGCATACGTAGCTGTTTATCCCTAAATATCTCCACTGAGATTAAGAAAAGCAGCAGCTTAATAAATTAAGTACTTCCTGGTATGGATACTGTACTGGTAACTCCCCAAAAGAATCTGGATTGTGGTGAGGGAACAGAGAAAAAAGCTCATTAAGAACGACATGAACATGCTGCGTAGGTAGCTGTTTATCAGTAAATATCTCCACTGAGATTAAGAAAAGCAGTAGCTTAATAAATTAAGTACTTCCTGGTATGGTTACTGTACTGGTAACTCCCCAAAAGAATCTGGATTGTGGTGGAGGGAACAGAGAAAAAAGCTCATTTAGGACCTGCACTTACGAAGGGTGTAGGCAGCTGTATATCAGGGAGTAAACCTTCTGAGAATAAAAACAGCTGGAGCTTGTTAAGGTAATTACACAGGGGAAAGGATAATGTACTGGAACTCCTTAGAAGAATCTGATTTGTGGTGAGGGGAGAGAGCTAAAAGCTCATTTAGGAACGACATGAACATGCTGCGAAGGTAGCTGTTTATCAGTAAATATCTTCACTGAGATTAAGAAAAGCAGTAGCTTAATAAATTAAGTACTTCCTGGTATGGTTACTGTACTGGTAACTCCCCAAAAGAATCTGGATTGTGGTGAGGGAACAGAGAAAAAAAGCTCATTTAGGACCTGCACTTACGAAGGGGGTAGGCAGTTGTATATCAGGGAGTAAACCTTCTGAGAATAAAAACAGCTGGAGCTTGTTAAGGTAATTACACATGGGAAAGGATAGTGTACTGGGAACTCCTCAGAAGAATCTGATTTGTGTGAGGGGGAGAGAGATAAAAGCTCATTTAGGAACGAGATGAACATGCTGCATACATAGCTGTTTATCAGTAAATATCTCCACTGAGATTAAGAAAAGCAAGAGCTTAATAAATTAAGTACTTCCTGGTATGGATATTGTACTGGTAACTCCCCAAAAGAATCTGGATTGTGGTGAGCGGAACAGAGATAAAAGCTCATTTAGGACCTGCACTTACGAAGGGGCTAGGCAGCTGTATATCAGGGAGTATACCTTCTGAGAATAAAAACAGCTGGAGCTTGTTAAGGTAATTACACAGGGGAAAGGATAATGTACTGGGAAATCCTCAGAAGAATCTGATTTGTGGATGAGGGGAGAGAGATAAAAGCTCATTTAGTAACGAAATGAACATGCTGCGTAGGTAGCTGTTTATCAGTAAATATCTCCACTGAGATTAAGAAAAGCAGTCGCTTAATAAATTAAGTACTTCCTGGTATGGAATTTGTACTGGTAACTCCCCAAAAGAATCTGGATTGTGGTGAGGGAAACAGAGAAAAAGCTCATTTAGGAACTACATGAACATGCTGCATAGGTAGCTGTTTATCAGTAAATATCTCCACTGAGATTAAGAAAAGCAGTAGCTTAATAAATTAAGTACTTCCTGGTATGGTTACTGTACTGGTAACTCCCCAAAGAATCTGATTTGTGGTGAGGGACCAGAGAAAAAAGCTCATTTAGGACCTGCACTTACGAAGGGGGTAGGCAGCTGTATATCAGGGAGTAAACCTTCTGAGAATAAAAACAGCTGGAGCTTGTTAAGGTAATTACACAGGGGAAAGGATAATGTACTGGAAACTCCTCAGAAGAATCTGATTTGTGGTGAGGGGAGAGAGATAAAAGCTCATTTAGGAACGACATGAACATGCTGCGTAGGTAGCTGTTTATCAGTAAATATCTCCACTGAGATTAAGAAAAGCAGTAGCTTAATAAATTAAGTACTTCCTGGTATGGTTACTGTACTGGTACCTCCCCAAAAGAATCTGGATTGTGGTGAGGGAACAGAGAAAAAAGCTCATTTAGGACCTGCACTTACGAAGGGGGTAGGCAGCTGTATATCAGGGAGTATTGCTTCTGAGAATAAAAGCAGCTGGAGCTTGTTAAGGTAATTACACAGGGGAAAGGATAATGTACTGGGAACTCCTCAGAAGAATCTGATTTGTGGTGAGGAGAGAGAGATAAAAGCTCATTTAGGAACGAAATGAACATGCTGCATACGTAGCTGTTTATCCGTAAATATCTCCACTGAGATTAAGAAAAGCAGCAGCTTAATAAATTAAGTACTTCCTGGTATGGATACTGTACTGGTAACTCTCCAAAAGAATCTGGATTGTGGTGAGGGAACAGAGAAAAAAGCTCATTTAGGAACGACATGAACATGCTGCGTAGGTAGCTGTTTATCAGTAAATATCTCCACTGAGATTAAGAAAAGCAGTAGCTTAATAAATTAAGTACCTCCTGGTATGGTTACTGTACTGGTAACTCCCCAAATGAATCTGGATTGTGGTGAGGGAACAGAGAAAAAAGCTCATTTAGGACCTGCACTTACGAAGGGGGTAGGCAGCTGTATATCAGGGAGTAAACCTTCTGAGAATAAAAACAGCTGGAGCTTGTTAAGGTAATTACACAGGGGAAAGGATAATGTACTGGGAACTCCTCAGAAGAATCTGATTTGTGGTGAGGGGAGAGAGATAAAAGCTCATTTAGGCACGACATGCACTTGCTGCGTAGGTAGCTGTTTATCAGTAAATATCTCCACTGAGATTAAGAAAAGCAGTAGCTTAATAAATTCAGTACTTCCTGGTATGGTTACTGTACTGGTAACTCCCCAAAAGAATCTGGATTGTGGTGAGGGAACAGAGAAAAAAGCTCATTTAGGACCTGCACTTACGAAGGGGGTAGGCAGGCTGTATATCAGGGAGTATACCTTCTGAGAATAAAACTGCTGGAGCTTGTTAAGGTAATTACACAGGGGAAAGGATAATGTACTGGGAAATCCTCAGAAGAATCTGGATTGTCTGAGGGAACAGAGAAAAAAGCTCATTTAGGAACTACCATGAACATGCTGCATAGGTAGCTGTTTATCAGTAAATATCTCCACTGAGATTAAGAAAAGCAGTAGCTTAATAAATTAAGTACTTCCTGGTATGGTTACTGTACTGGTAACTCCCCAAAAGAATCTGATTTGTGGTGAGGGAACAGAGAAAAAAGCTCATTTAGGACCTGCACTTACGAAGGGGGTAGGCAGCTGTATATCAGGGAGTAAACCTTCTGAGAATAAAAACAGCTGGAGCTTGTTAAGGTAATTACACAGGGGAAAGGATAATATACTGGAAACTCCTCAGAAGAATCTGATTTGTGGTGAGGGGAGAGAGATAAAAGCTCATTTAGGAACGACATGAACATGCTGCGTAGGTAGCTGTTTATCAGTAAATATCTCCACTGAGATTAAGAAAAGCAGTAGCTTAATAATTTAAGTACTTCCTGGTATGGTTACTGTACTGGTAACTCCCCAAAAGAATCTGGATTGTGGTGAGGGAACAGAGAAAAAAAGCTCATTTAGGACCTGCACTTACGAAGGGGGTAGGCAGCTGTATATCAGGGAGTAAACCTTCTGAGAATAAAAACAGCTGGAGCTTGTTAAGGTAATTACACAGGGAAAGGATAATGTACTGGGAACTCCTTAGAAGAATCTGATTTGTGGTGAGGGGAGAGAGCTAAAAGCTCATTTAGGAACGACATGAACATGCTGCGAAGGTAGCTGTTTATCAGTAAATATCTTCACTGAGATTAAGAAAAGCAGTAGCTTAATAAATTAAGTACTTCCTGGTATGGTTACTGTACTGGTAACTCCCCAAAAGAATCTGGATTGTGGTGAGGGAACAGAGAAAAAAGCTCATTTAGGACCTGCACTTACGAAGGGGGTAGGCAGTTGTATATCAGGGAGTATACCTTCTGAGAATAAAAACAGCTGGAGCTTGTTAAGGTAATTACACAGGGGAAAGGATAGTGTACTGGGAACTCCTCAGAAGAATCTGATTTGTGGTGAGGGGAGAGAGATAAAAGCTCATTTAGGAACGAGATGAACATGCTGCATACATAGCTGTTTATCAGTAAATATCTCCACTGAGATTAAGAAAAGCAAGAGCTTAATAAATTAAGTACTTCCTGGTATGGATATTGTACTGGTAACTCCCCAAAAGAATCTGGATTGTGGTGAGGGAACAGAGATAAAAGCTCATTTAGGACCTGCACTTACGAAGGGGCTAGGCAGCTGTATATCAGGGAGTATACCTTCTGAGAATAAAAACAGCTGGAGCTTGTTAAGGTAATTACACAGGGGAAAGGATAATGTACTGGGAAATCCTCAGAAGAATCTGATTTGTGATGAGGGGAGAGAGATAAAAGCTCATTTAGGAACGAAATGAACATGCTGCGTAGGTAGCTGTTTATCAGTAAATATCTCCACTGAGATTAAGAAAAGCAGTAGCTTAATAAATTAAGTACTTCCTGGTATGGAATTTGTACTGGTAACTCCCCAAAAGAATCTGGATTGTGGTGAGGGAACAGAGAAAAAAGCTCATTTAGGAACTACATGAACATGCTGCATAGGTAGCTGTTTATCAGTAAATATCTCCACTGAGATTAAGAAAAGCAGTAGCTTAATAAATTAAGTACTTCCTGGTATGGTTCCTGTACTGGTAACTCCCCAAAAGAATCTGATTTGTGGTGAGGGACCAGAGAAAAAAGCTCATTTAGGACCTGCACTTACGAAGGGGGTAGGCAGCTGTATATCAGGGAGTAAACCTTCTGAGAATAAAAACAGCTGGAGCTTGTTAAGGTAATTACACAGGGGAAAGGATAATGTACTGGAAACTCCTCAGAAGAATCTGATTTGTGGTGAGGGGAGAGAGATAAAAGCTCATTTAGGAACGACATGAACATGCTGCGTAGGTAGCTGTTTATCAGTAAATATCTCCACTGAGATTAAGAAAAGCAGTAGCTTAATAAATTCAGTACTTCCTGGTATGGTTACTGTACTGGTAACTCCCCAAAAGAATCTGGATTGTGGTGAGGGAACAGAGAAAAAAGCTCATTTAGGACCTGCACTTACGAAGGGGGTAGGCAGCTGTATATCAGGGAGTATACCTTCTGAGAATAAAAACAGCTGGAGCTTGTTAAGGTAATTACACAGGGGAAAGGATAATGTACTGGGAAATCCTCAGAAGAATCTGGATTGTCTGAGGGAACAGAGAAAAAAGCTCATTTAGGAACTACATGAACATGCTGCATAGGTAGCTGTTTATCAGTAAATATCTCCACTGAGATTAAGAAAAGCAGTAGCTTAATAAATTAAGTACTTCCTGGTATGGTTACTGTACTGGTAACTCCCCAAAAGAATAGATTTGTGGTGAGGTAACAGAGAAAAAAGCTCATTTAGGACCTGCACTTACGAAGGGGGTAGGCAGCTGTATATCAGGGAGTAAACCTTCTGAGAATAAAAACAGCTGGAGCTTGTTAAGGTAATTACACAGGGGAAAGGATAATGTACTGGAAACTCCTCAGAAGAATCTGATTTGTGTGAGGGGAGAGAGATAAAAGCTCATTTAAGAACGACATGAACATGCTGCATAGGTAGCTGTTTATCAGTAAATATCTCCACTGAGATTAAGAAAAGCAGTAGCTTAATAAATTAAGTACTTCCTGGTATGGTTACTGTACTGGTAACTCCCCAAAAGAATCTGGATTGTGGTGAGGGAACAGAGAAAAAAGCTCATTAGGACCTGCACTTACGAAGGGGGTAGGCAGCTGTATATCAGGGAGTAAACCTTCGTAGAATAAAAGCAGATGGAGCTTGTTAAGGTAATTACACAGGGAAAGGATAATGTACTGGGAACTCCTCAGAAGAATCTGAATTGTGGTGAGGGGAGAGAGATAGAAGCTCATTTAGGAACGACATGAACATGCTGCGTAGGTAGCTGTTTATCAGTAAATATCTCCACTGAGATTAAGAAAAGCAGTAGCTTAATAAATTAAGTACTTCCTGGTATGGTTACTGTACTGGTACCTCCCCAAAAGAATCTGGATTGTGGTGAGGGAACAGAGAAAAAAGCTCATTTAGGACCTGCACTTACAAAGGGGGTAGGCAGCTGTATATCAAGGAGTATTGCTTCTGAGAATAAAAGCAGCTGGAGCTTGTTA
>NW_025960278.1:0-44948 GCF_023159225.1 Perognathus longimembris pacificus
ATAGGCCTACGAATACCATTGCTGGGAGCCAGGGTGCCTTGGCCGACGCAGGGAAGCGTCAGAATTCCTTTCCTTGGTGTCTGAGCATAGCACCCTGCAGGAGTCTTAAACTTATGGCTTTGAGCCAACGGCCCCCGCATTGCCAGCTCCTGCCTATAGCCATTATAATCCACCGCTACTCGGTAGTAGGAAGGATCTGGCAGAGATGTGGGCCAGAGGGGCCAGGCAAGAGGGCAGACAAGAGGCCAGCGGACACCTGTGCAGTTAGGAGGAACCCAATAACCCCTCACCTGCTGACCTTGAATCTCCATTCTGCTGTCATCGAACAGATGACGTGGATGGGGAGAGAGGTGGCGGATTCAGACACCGGCCACTTCCAGGACTGGCAAGGGCAGAGGAGGTGGGGGAGCTGTCCAACACGGGTTCAGCCAGGATGTGGGATGGAGCGGGAGCGGAGTTGAAAAGTGGACCCAGCCCGTCCCAGCGGGGTTTCCAGGTGCGCGATTCGAGGCTCCAGAGCTCCTGCACTTCCCTGTTGGCCTGTGAGAACTGGTGAGCAGTCCAGAGCAACCCCTAAGGGCCTTCGCATCCCTTTCGCTATGGCAACTCCACTTGGAACACTGGCACACGTCAGCAGGTGGCGCCTAGACCTGACCACGTCACAGAGCGCCTAACCTGCAGGCACCGCCCAGAGGATTCCCAGCACCCCTGGGGCGCATGTACAGTCCAAGGAGGCATAAGCAGGGCCTGATGGCCTGTGAGCAACAACTGACTACCGCTAAGAGGCGTCACTCCCCCTCCCGCTAAAGCTGATCCTGTTGGAATGCAAATGCAAATGCACCTCAGCACACTGGGCAAGGCATAGAAACGCAAAACATCCAGCCACCTCCTGGAGGCTTTGCTGCACGGCGGGCCGCGCATGCGCAGTCCTGCAACCTCAGAATCACGCCAGGCAGCTACCTCGCGGGCCACTGAAGGATTTCAAGTGGTCTCGGTCAAGTGAGCAGATGCTTTATCCAGACTAATAGGATGTCAGTCGCAGTAGAGGGAGCACAAGGTAGAAAGGAAGGCCGCTACCCTCCTACCTCATATACACACCTCTGCACAGAGCAAAGAAGCAGAGGGATTTGGGGACAGAACAGGGAGACAACAGCTTAGATGAATGCGGACTGTTGTGCACGAGAGGACTGGAGAGGCCAGGAGTACAGAGGCTGAGAGCAGAGGGCGAATTGGAGCAGTTAAGAAGGGCCAGGAAGAGGGAGGGGCTTCTGAATTCCTCAGAGGAAGGAAGAGATGCGTCGAGAGCTGTGCAGCCTGTGAAGCTCAGAAGGAGGAGGGGAAAATGGGAAGCAGAGGCAGAAGCAAAGAGGCAGAGGCCGGTGGCACGCGTGAGCTGATAGGAGTCTGGAGCCAGGAAGGCTAATTCTAGGAGTGGAAGGAGCAGGAAGGCAGGACAAGGAGGGCATGAAGAGAGAATCTCAGGGAGTTTGGGGTGCAGCAAGTATGAGAGCAGGGGAGAAGCCTCAGGAACTTAGCCGCTGATGGAGATGGTGGCGAGGAAGGCCAGGATGCTCGCCATGGGACGGGCGCACCCCCGCCCATGTACCAACGAGAAGGAAATAGAGCCAGGGCATTCTGGGCCACAGGCCTCTGTCCCTCTCTGCCCACCGTGCCTTCTTGCTTCAGGGTGTAGACCAGAGGGGTAAAGAATGCCTTCTTTGGTTGGGGCACTTCCTGGCCTAATCCCGTGGTCCTGCTGCATTCACATATCTCCCCTCATTGCATTCCGACAAGAGTTGTTTGCAATTCAGTCGCTCAAGCTGCATGGTACAGGGAATGGGAAACAGGTGAGGACAGCAGGGGAAGACACAAGTGCCAATGGGCCTGGCCTATATGCAGCGCTGAGCTCCCTAGCCACGCCCACCACAACAATATCAGGCTTGATTCGATCAAGTCGGACCCAGTGCCCTGAAACCCTTAGCACCTTCCATGCCACGGTGTACTGGGTGTGCTCGCAAGGGCGAGAGTGTCCGTGATTGTCTGTACGAGTGCGTGTGTGTTCCTGACAGCGTACATGGGTGCACTTCCTAAACATAGGTCTGGATATGTGTAAATAGGCATCTGGATGTGGGATCCAGGAGGTCCCGTCACAGTGTGTTCTGAGTGAGCATGTGGAGGCTGCGGCGAGTGACAGAGAAAGACAGAGATGGAGAGTGGGCTTGCATGTGAGGAAATTCTCTGTTCATGTGCGGTAGCATGAGTGTGTCAGATATGACGTTGAACAGATGGAATTCAAAGTTTGTGCACTTTATACTTGCTCGCTTGAAATTCCCAGGAAACCATTCATTTGGCAAAGGCTTCCCTATAGTGCTGTCTGCTTCACCAAGATCTCCAGACGTGAGTCCGGGGATGCTAAGCAGCCACTGCTGTTGGCGATCTGCATGACAGTGATGATAGGCCTACGAATACCATTGCTGGGAGCCAGGGTGCCTTGGCCGACGCAGGGAAGCGTCAGAATTCCTTTCCTTGGTGTCTGAGCATAGCACCCTGCAGGAGTCTTAAACTTATGGCTTTGAGCCAACGGCCCCCGCATTGCCAGCTCCTGCCTATAGCCATTATAATCCACCGCTACTCGGTAGTAGGAAGGATCTGGCAGAGATGTGGGCCAGAGGGGCCAGGCAAGAGGGCAGACAAGAGGCCAGCGGACACCTGTGCAGTTAGGAGGAACCCAATAACCCCTCACCTGCTGACCTTGAATCTCCATTCTGCTGTCATCGAACAGATGACGTGGATGGGGAGAGAGGTGGCGGATTCAGACACCGGCCACTTCCAGGACTGGCAAGGGCAGAGGAGGTGGGGGAGCTGTCCAACACGGGTTCAGCCAGGATGTGGGATGGAGCGGGAGCGGAGTTGAAAAGTGGACCCAGCCCGTCCCAGCGGGGTTTCCAGGTGCGCGATTCGAGGCTCCAGAGCTCCTGCACTTCCCTGTTGGCCTGTGAGAACTGGTGAGCAGTCCAGAGCAACCCCTAAGGGCCTTCGCATCCCTTTCGCTATGGCAACTCCACTTGGAACACTGGCACACGTCAGCAGGTGGCGCCTAGACCTGACCACGTCACAGAGCGCCTAACCTGCAGGCACCGCCCAGAGGATTCCCAGCACCCCTGGGGCGCATGTACAGTCCAAGGAGGCATAAGCAGGGCCTGATGGCCTGTGAGCAACAACTGACTACCGCTAAGAGGCGTCACTCCCCCTCCCGCTAAAGCTGATCCTGTTGGAATGCAAATGCAAATGCACCTCAGCACACTGGGCAAGGCATAGAAACGCAAAACATCCAGCCACCTCCTGGAGGCTTTGCTGCACGGCGGGCCGCGCATGCGCAGTCCTGCAACCTCAGAATCACGCCAGGCAGCTACCTCGCGGGCCACTGAAGGATTTCAAGTGGTCTCGGTCAAGTGAGCAGATGCTTTATCCAGACTAATAGGATGTCAGTCGCAGTAGAGGGAGCACAAGGTAGAAAGGAAGGCCGCTACCCTCCTACCTCATATACACACCTCTGCACAGAGCAAAGAAGCAGAGGGATTTGGGGACAGAACAGGGAGACAACAGCTTAGATGAATGCGGACTGTTGTGCACGAGAGGACTGGAGAGGCCAGGAGTACAGAGGCTGAGAGCAGAGGGCGAATTGGAGCAGTTAAGAAGGGCCAGGAAGAGGGAGGGGCTTCTGAATTCCTCAGAGGAAGGAAGAGATGCGTCGAGAGCTGTGCAGCCTGTGAAGCTCAGAAGGAGGAGGGGAAAATGGGAAGCAGAGGCAGAAGCAAAGAGGCAGAGGCCGGTGGCACGCGTGAGCTGATAGGAGTCTGGAGCCAGGAAGGCTAATTCTAGGAGTGGAAGGAGCAGGAAGGCAGGACAAGGAGGGCATGAAGAGAGAATCTCAGGGAGTTTGGGGTGCAGCAAGTATGAGAGCAGGGGAGAAGCCTCAGGAACTTAGCCGCTGATGGAGATGGTGGCGAGGAAGGCCAGGATGCTCGCCATGGGACGGGCGCACCCCCGCCCATGTACCAACGAGAAGGAAATAGAGCCAGGGCATTCTGGGCCACAGGCCTCTGTCCCTCTCTGCCCACCGTGCCTTCTTGCTTCAGGGTGTAGACCAGAGGGGTAAAGAATGCCTTCTTTGGTTGGGGCACTTCCTGGCCTAATCCCGTGGTCCTGCTGCATTCACATATCTCCCCTCATTGCATTCCGACAAGAGTTGTTTGCAATTCAGTCGCTCAAGCTGCATGGTACAGGGAATGGGAAACAGGTGAGGACAGCAGGGGAAGACACAAGTGCCAATGGGCCTGGCCTATATGCAGCGCTGAGCTCCCTAGCCACGCCCACCACAACAATATCAGGCTTGATTCGATCAAGTCGGACCCAGTGCCCTGAAACCCTTAGCACCTTCCATGCCACGGTGTACTGGGTGTGCTCGCAAGGGCGAGAGTGTCCGTGATTGTCTGTACGAGTGCGTGTGTGTTCCTGACAGCGTACATGGGTGCACTTCCTAAACATAGGTCTGGATATGTGTAAATAGGCATCTGGATGTGGGATCCAGGAGGTCCCGTCACAGTGTGTTCTGAGTGAGCATGTGGAGGCTGCGGCGAGTGACAGAGAAAGACAGAGATGGAGAGTGGGCTTGCATGTGAGGAAATTCTCTGTTCATGTGCGGTAGCATGAGTGTGTCAGATATGACGTTGAACAGATGGAATTCAAAGTTTGTGCACTTTATACTTGCTCGCTTGAAATTCCCAGGAAACCATTCATTTGGCAAAGGCTTCCCTATAGTGCTGTCTGCTTCACCAAGATCTCCAGACGTGAGTCCGGGGATGCTAAGCAGCCACTGCTGTTGGCGATCTGCATGACAGTGATGATGAGGCCTACGAATACCATTGCTGGGGAGCCAGGGTGCCTTGGCCGACGCAGGGAAGCGTCAGAATTCCCTTTCCTTGGTGTCTGAGCATAGCACCCTGCAGGAGTCTTAAACTTATGGCTTTGAGCCAACGGCCCCCCGCATTGCCAGCTCCTGCCTATAGCCATTATAATCCACCGCTACTCGGTAGTAGGAAGGATCTGGCAGAGATGTGGGCCAGAGGGGCCAGGCAAGAGGGCAGACAAGAGGCGAGCGGACACCTGTGCAGTTAGGAGAACCCAATAACCCCTCACCTGCTGACCTTGAATCTCCATTCTGCTGTCATCGAACAGATGACGTGGATGGGGAGAGAGGTGGCGGATTCAGACACCGGCCACTTCCAGGACTGGCAAGGGCAGAGGAGGTGGGGGAGCTGTCCAACACGGGTTCAGCCAGGATGTGGGATGGAGCGGGAGCGGAGTTGAAAAGTGGACCCAGCCCGTCCCAGCGGGGTTTCCAGGTGCGCGATTCGAGGCTCCAGAGCTCCTGCACTTCCCTGTTGGCCTGTGAGAACTGGTGAGCAGTCAGAGCCAACCCCTTAAGGGCCTTCGCATCCCTTTCGCTATGGCAACTCCACTTGGAACACTGGCACACGTCAGCAGGTGGCGCCTAGAACCTGACCACGTCACAGAGCGCCTAACCTGCAGGCACCGCCCAGAGGATTCCCAGCACCCCTGGGGCGCATGTACAGTCAAGGAGGCATAAGCAGGGCCTGATGGCCTGTGAGCAACAACTGACTACCGCTAAGAGGCGTCACTCCCCCTCCCGCTAAAGCTGATCCTGTTTGGAATGCAAATGCAAATGCACCTCAGCACACTGGGCAAGGCATAGAAACGCAAAACATCCAGGCCACCTCCTGGAGGCTTTGCTGCACGGCGGGCCGCGCGATGCGCAGTCCCTGCAACCTCAGAATCACGCCAGGCAGCTACCTCGCGGGCCACTGAAGGATTTCAAGTGGTCTCGGTCAAGTGAGCAGATGCTTTATCCAGACTAATAGGATGTCAGTCGCAGTAGAGGGAGCCACAAGGTAGAAAAGGAAGGCCGCTACCCTCCTACCTCATATACACACCTCCTGCACAGAGCAAAGAAGCAGAGGGATTTGGGGGACAGAACAGGGAGGACAACAGCTTAGATGAATGCGGACTGTTGTGCACGAGAGGGACTGGGAGAGGCCAGGAGTACAGAGGCTGAGAGCAGAGGGCGAATTGGAGCAGTTAAGAAGGGCCAGGAAGAGGGAGGGGCTTCTGAATTCCTCAGAGGAAGGGAAGAGATGCGTCGAGAGCTGTGCAGCCTGTGAAGCTCAGAAGGAGGAGGGGGAAAATGGGAAGCAGAGGCAGAAGCAAAGAGGCAGAGGCCCGGTGGCACGCGTGAGCTGATAGGAGTCTGGAGCCAGGAAGGCTAATTCTAGGAGTGGAAGGAGCAGGAAGGCAGGGACAAGGAGGGCATGAAGAGAGAATCTCAGGGAGTTTGGGGTGCAGCAAGTATGAGAGCAGGGAGAAGCCTCAGGAACTTAGCCGCTGATGGAGATGGTGGCGAGGAAGGCCAGGATGCTCGCCATGGGACGGGCGCACCCCCGCCCATGTACCAACGAGAAGGAAATAGAGCCAGGGCATTCTGGGCCACAGGCCTCTGTCCCTCTCTGCCCACCGTGCCTTCTTGCTTCAGGGTGTAGACCAGAGGGGTAAAGAATGCCTTCTTTGGTTGGGGCACTTCCTGGGCCTAATCCCGTGGTCCTGCTGCATTCACATATCTCCCCTCATTGCATTCCGACAAGAGTTGTTTGCAATTCAGGTCGCTCAAGCTGCATGGTACAGGGAATGGGAAACAGGTGAGGACAGCAGGGGAAGACACAAGTGCCAATGGGCTGGCCTATATGCAGCGCTGAGCTCCCTAGCCACGCCACCACAACAATATCAGGCTTGATTCGATCAAGTCGGACCCAGTGCCCTGAAAACCCTTAGCACCTTCCATGCCACGGTGTACTGGTGTGCTCGCAAGGGCGAGAGTGTCCGTGATTGTCTGTACGAGTGCGTGTGTGTTCCTGACAGCGTACATGGGGTGCACTTCCTAAACATAGGTCTGGATATGTGTAAATAGGCCATCTGATGTGGATCCAGGAGGTCCCGTCACAGTGTGTTCTGAGTGAGCATGTGGAGGCTGCGGCGAGTGACAGAGAAAGACAGAGATGGAGAGTGGGCTTGCATGTGAGAAATTTCTCTGTTCATGTGCGGTAGCATGAGTGTGTCAGATATGACGTTGAACAGATGGAATTCAAAGTTTGTGCACTTTATACTTGCTCGCTTGAAATTCCCAGGAAACCATTCATTTGGCAAAGGCTTCCCTATAGTGCTGTCGCTTCACCAAGATCTCCAGACGTGAGTCCGGGGATGCTAAGCAGCCACTGCTGTTGGCGATCTGCATGACAGTGATGATGAGGCCTACGAATACCATTGCTGGGAGCCAGGGTGCCTTGGCCGACGCAGGGGAAGCGTCAGAATTCCCTTTCCTTGGTGTCTGAGCATAGCACCCTGCAGGAGTCTTAAACTTATGGCTTTGAGCCAACGGCCCCCGCATTGCCAGCTCCTGCCTATAGCCATTATAATCCACCGCTACTCGGTAGTAGGAAGGATCGGGCAGAGATGTGGGCCAGAGGGGCCAGGCAAGAGGGCAGACAAGAGGCCAGCGGACACCTTGCAGTTAGGAGAACCCAATAACCCCTCACCTGCTGACCTTGAATCTCCATTCTGCTGTCATCGAACAGATGACGTGGATGGGGAGAGAGGTGGCGGATTCAGACACCGGCCACTTCCAGGACTGGCAAGGGCAGAGGAGGTGGGGGAGCTGTCCAACACGGGTTCAGCCAGGATGTGGGATGGAGCGGGAGCGGAGTTGAAAAGTGGACCCAGCCCGTCCCAGCGGGGTTTCCAGGGTGCGCGATTTGAGGCTCCAGAGCTCCTGCACTTCCCTGTTGGCCTGTGAGAACTGGTGAGCAGTCAGAGCCAACCCCTAAGGGCCTTCGCATCCCTTTCGCTATGGCAACTCCACTTGGAACACTGGCACACGTCAGCAGGTGGCGCCTAGAACCTGACCACGTCACAGAGCGCCTAACCTGCAGGCACCGCCCAGAGGATTCCCAGCACCCCTGGGGGCGCATGTACAGTCAAGGAGGCATAAGCAGGGCCCTGATGGCCTGTGAGCAACAACTGACTACCGCTAAGAGGCGTCACTCCCCCTCCCGCTAAAGCTGATCCTGTTGGAATGCAAATGCAAATGCACCTCAGCACACTGGGCAAGGCATAGAAACGCAAAACATCCAGCCACCTCCTGGAGGCTTTGCTGCACGGCGGGCCGCGCATGCGCAGTCCTGCAACCTCAGAATCACGCCAGGCAGCTACCTCGCGGGCCACTGAAGGATTTCAAGTGGTCTCGGTCAAGTGAGCAGATGCTTTATCCAGACTAATAGGATGTCAGTCGCAGTAGAGGGAGCCACAAGGTAGAAAAGGAAGGCCGCTACCCTCCTACCTCATATACACACCTCCTGCACAGAGCAAAGAAGCAGAGGGATTTGGGGACAGAACAGGGAGACAACAGCTTAGATGAATGCGGACTGTTGTGCACGAGAGGACTGGGAGAGGCCAGGAGTACAGAGGCTGAGAGCAGAGGGCGAATTGGAGCAGTTAAGAAGGGCCAGGAAGAGGGAGGGGCTTCTGAATTCCTCAGAGGAAGGGAAGAGATGCGTCGAGAGCTGTGCAGCCTGTGAAGCTCAGAAGGAGGAGGGGGAAAATGGGAAGCAGAGGCAGAAGCAAAGAGGCAGAGGCCCGGTGGCACGCGTGAGCTGATAGGAGTCTGGAGCCAGGAAGGCTAATTCTAGGAGTGGAAGGAGCAGGAAGGCAGGGACAAGGAGGGCATGAAGAGAGAATCTCAGGGAGTTTGGGGTGCAGCAAGTATGAGAGCAGGGGAGAAGCCTCAGGAACTTAGCCGCTGATGGAGATGGTGGCGAGGAAGGCCAGGATGCTCGCCATGGGACGGGCGCACCCCCGCCCATGTACCAACGAGAAGGAAATAGAGCCAGGGCATTCTGGGCCACAGGCCTCTGTCCCTCTCTGCCCACCGTGCCTTCTTGCTTCAGGGTGTAGACCAGAGGGGTAAAGAATGCCTTCTTTGGTTGGGGCACTTCCTGGGCCTAATCCCGTGGTCCTGCTGCATTCACATATCTCCCCTCATTGCATTCCGACAAGAGTTGTTTGCAATTCAGGTCGCTCAAGCTGCATGGTACAGGGAATGGGAAACAGGTGAGGACAGCAGGGGAAGACACAAGTGCCAATGGGCTGGCCTATATGCAGCGCTGAGCTCCCTAGCCACGCCCACCACAACAATATCAGGCTTGATTCGATCAAGTCGGACCCAGTGCCCTGAAAACCCTTAGCACCTTCCATGCCACGGTGTACTGGGTGTGCTCGCAAGGGCGAGAGTGTCCGTGATTGTCTGTACGAGTGCGTGTGTGTTCCTGACAGCGTACATGGGTGCACTTCCTAAACATAGGTCTGGATATGTGTAAATAGGCATCTGGATGTGGATCCAGGAGGTCCCGTCACAGTGTGTTCTGAGTGAGCATGTGGAGGCTGCGGCGAGTGACAGAGAAAGACAGAGATGGAGAGTGGGCTTGCATGTGAGAAATTCTCTGTTCATGTGGGTAGCATGAGTGTGTCAGATATGACGTTGAACAGATGGAATTCAAAGTTTGTGCACTTTATACTTGCTCGCTTGAAATTCCCAGGAAACCATTCATTTGGCAAAGGCTTCCCTATAGTGCTGTCTGCTTCACCAAGATCTCCAGACGTGAGTCCGGGGATGCTAAGCAGCCACTGCTGTTGGCGATCTGCATGACAGTGATGATGAGGCCTACGAATACCATTGCTGGGAGCCAGGGTGCCTTGGCCGACGCAGGGAAGCGTCAGAATTCCCTTTCCTTGGTGTCTGAGCATAGCACCCTGCAGGAGTCTTAAACTTATGGCTTTGAGCCAACGGCCCCCGCATTGCCAGCTCCTGCCTATAGCCATTATGATCCACCGCTACTCGGTAGTAGGAAGGATCTGGCAGAGATGTGGGCCAGAGGGGCCAGGCAAGAGGGCAGACAAGAGGCCAGCGGACACCTGTGCAGTTAGGAGAACCCAATAACCCCTCACCTGCTGACCTTGAATCTCCATTCTGCTGTCATCGAACAGATGACGTGGATGGGGAGAGAGGTGGCGGATTCAGACACCGGCCACTTCCAGGACTGGCAAGGGCAGAGGAGGTGGGGGAGCTGTCCAACACGGGTTCAGCCAGGATGTGGGATGGAGCGGGAGCGGAGTTGAAAAGTGGACCCAGCCCGTCCCAGCGGGGTTTCCAGGTGCGCGATTTGAGGCTCCAGAGCTCCTGCACTTCCCTGTTGGCCTGTGAGAACTGGTGAGCAGTCAGAGCCAACCCCTAAGGGCCTTCGCATCCCTTTCGCTATGGCAACTCCACTTGGAACACTGGCACACGTCAGCAGGTGGCGCCTAGAACCTGACCACGTCACAGAGCGCCTAACCTGCAGGCACCGCCCAGAGGATTCCCAGCACCCCTGGGGCGCATGTACAGTCAAGGAGGCATAAGCAGGGCCTGATGGCCTGTGAGCAACAACTGACTACCGCTAAGAGGCGTCACTCCCCCTCCCGCTAAAGCTGATCCTGTTGGAATGCAAATGCAAATGCACCTCAGCACACTGGGCAAGGCATAGAAACGCAAAACATCCAGCCACCTCCTGGAGGCTTTGCTGCACGGCGGGCCGCGCATGCGCAGTCCTGCAACCTCAGAATCACGCCAGGCAGCTACCTCGCGGGCCACTGAAGGATTTCAAGTGGTCTCGGTCAAGTGAGCAGATGCTTTATCCAGACTAATAGGATGTCAGTCGCAGTAGAGGGAGCCACAAGGTAGAAAAGGAAGGCCGCTACCCTCCTACCTCATATACACACCTCCTGCACAGAGCAAAGAAGCAGAGGGATTTGGGGACAGAACAGGGAGACAACAGCTTAGATGAATGCGGACTGTTGTGCACGAGAGGACTGGGAGAGGCCAGGAGTACAGAGGCTGAGAGCAGAGGGCGAATTGGAGCAGTTAAGAAGGGCCAGGAAGAGGGAGGGGCTTCTGAATTCCTCAGAGGAAGGGAAGAGATGCGTCGAGAGCTGTGCAGCCTGTGAAGCTCAGAAGGAGGAGGGGGAAAATGGGAAGCAGAGGCAGAAGCAAAGAGGCAGAGGCCCGGTGGCACGCGTGAGCTGATAGGAGTCTGGAGCCAGGAAGGCTAATTCTAGGAGTGG
The DNA here is from genome assembly GCF_023159225.1 of Perognathus longimembris pacificus. NCBI lineage: Eukaryota > Metazoa > Chordata > Mammalia > Rodentia > Heteromyidae > Perognathus > Perognathus longimembris. The sequence goes on from NW_025960278.1 coordinate 11,284, forward strand.
AAGGAGCAGGAAGGCAGGGACAAGGAGGGCATGAAGAGAGAATCTCAGGGAGTTTGGGGTGCAGCAAGTATGAGAGCAGGGGAGAAGCCTCAGGAACTTAGCCGCTGATGGAGATGGTGGCGAGGAAGGCCAGGATGCTCGCCATGGGACGGGCGCACCCCCGCCCATGTACCAACGAGAAGGAAATAGAGCCAGGGCATTCTGGGCCACAGGCCTCTGTCCCTCTCTGCCCACCGTGCCTTCTTGCTTCAGGGTGTAGACCAGAGGGGTAAAGAATGCCTTCTTTGGTTGGGGCACTTCCTGGGCCTAATCCCGTGGTCCTGCTGCATTCACATATCTCCCCTCATTGCATTCCGACAAGAGTTGTTTGCAATTCAGGTCGCTCAAGCTGCATGGTACAGGGAATGGGAAACAGGTGAGGACAGCAGGGGAAGACACAAGTGCCAATGGGCTGGCCTATATGCAGCGCTGAGCTCCCTAGCCACGCCCACCACAACAATATCAGGCTTGATTCGATCAAGTCGGACCCAGTGCCCTGAAAACCCTTAGCACCTTCCATGCCACGGTGTACTGGGTGTGCTCGCAAGGGCGAGAGTGTCCGTGATTGTCTGTACGAGTGCGTGTGTGTTCCTGACAGCGTACATGGGTGCACTTCCTAAACATAGGTCTGGATATGTGTAAATAGGCATCTGGATGTGGATCCAGGAGGTCCCGTCACAGTGTGTTCTGAGTGAGCATGTGGAGGCTGCGGCGAGTGACAGAGAAAGACAGAGATGGAGAGTGGGCTTGCATGTGAGAAATTCTCTGTTCATGTGAGGTAGCATGAGTGTGTCAGATATGACGTTGAACAGATGGAATTCAAAGTTTGTGCACTTTATACTTGATCGCTTGAAATTCCCAGGAAACCATTCATTTGGCAAAGGCTTCCCTATAGTGCTGTCTGCTTCACCAAGGTCTCCAGACGTGAGTCCGGGGATGCTAAGCAGCCACTGCTGTTGGCGATCTGCATGACAGTGATGATGAGGCCTACGAATACCATTGCTGGGAGCCAGGGTGCCTTGGCCGACGCAGGGAAGCGTCAGAATTCCCTTTCCTTGGTGTCTGAGCATAGCACCCTGCAGGAGTCTTAAACTTATGGCTTTGAGCCAACGGCCCCCGCATTGCCAGCTCCTGCCTATAGCCATTATGATCCACCGCTACTCGGTAGTAGGAAGGATCTGGCAGAGATGTGGGCCAGAGGGGCCAGGCAAGAGGGCAGACAAGAGGCGAGCGGACACCTGTGCAGTTAGGAGAACCCAATAACCCCTCACCTGCTGACCTTGAATCTCCATTCTGCTGTCATCGAACAGATGACGTGGATGGGGAGAGAGGTGGCGGATTCAGACACCGGCCACTTCCAGGACTGGCAAGGGCAGAGGAGGTGGGGGAGCTGTCCAACACGGGTTCAGCCAGGATGTGGGATGGAGCGGGAGCGGAGTTGAAAAGTGGACCCAGCCCGTCCCAGCGGGGTTTCCAGGTGCGCGATTTGAGGCTCCAGAGCTCCTGCACTTCCCTGTTGGCCTGTGAGAACTGGTGAGCAGTCAGAGCCAACCCCTAAGGGCCTTCGCATCCCTTTCGCTATGGCAACTCCACTTGGAACACTGGCACACGTCAGCAGGTGGCGCCTAGAACCTGACCACGTCACAGAGCGCCTAACCTGCAGGCACCGCCCAGAGGATTCCCAGCACCCCTTGGGGCGCATGTACAGTCAAGGAGGCATAAGCAGGGCCTGATGGCCTGTGAGCAACAACTGACTACCGCTAAGAGGCGTCACTCCCCCTCCCGCTAAAGCTGATCCTGTTGGAATGCAAATGCAAATGCACCTCAGCACACTGGGCAAGGCATAGAAACGCAAAACATCCAGCCACCTCCTGGAGGCTTTGCTGCACGGCGGGCTGCGCATGCGCAGTCCTGCAACCTCAGAATCACGCCAGGCAGCTACCTCGCGGGCCACTGAAGGATTTCAAGTGGTCTCGGTCAAGTGAGCAGATGCTTTATCCAGACTAATAGGATGTCAGTCGCAGTAGAGGGAGCCACAAGGTAGAAAAGGAAGGCCGCTACCCTCCTACCTCATATACACACCTCCTGCACAGAGCAAAGAAGCAGAGGGATTTGGGGACAGAACAGGGAGACAACAGCTTAGATGAATGCGGACTGTTGTGCACGAGAGGACTGGGAGAGGCCAGGAGTACAGAGGCTGAGAGCAGAGGGCGAATTGGAGCAGTTAAGAAGGGCCAGGAAGAGGGAGGGGCTTCTGAATTCCTCAGAGGAAGGGAAGAGATGCGTCGAGAGCTGTGCAGCCTGTGAAGCTCAGAAGGAGGAGGGGGAAAATGGGAAGCAGAGGCAGAAGCAAAGAGGCAGAGGCCCGGTGGCACGCGTGAGCTGATAGGAGTCTGGAGCCAGGAAGGCTAATTCTAGGAGTGGAAGGAGCAGGAAGGCAGGGACAAGGAGGGCATGAAGAGAGAATCTCAGGGAGTTTGGGGTGCAGCAAGTATGAGAGCAGGGGAGAAGCCTCAGGAACTTAGCCGCTGATGGAGATGGTGGCGAGGAAGGCCAGGATGCTCGCCATGGGACGGGCGCACCCCCGCCCATGTACCAACGAGAAGGAAATAGAGCCAGGGCATTCTGGGCCACAGGCCTCTGTCCCTCTCTGCCCACCGTGCCTTCTTGCTTCAGGGTGTAGACCAGAGGGGTAAAGAATGCCTTCTTTGGTTGGGGCACTTCCTGGGCCTAATCCCGTGGTCCTGCTGCATTCACATATCTCCCCTCATTGCATTCCGACAAGAGTTGTTTGCAATTCAGGTCGCTCAAGCTGCATGGTACAGGGAATGGGAAACAGGTGAGGACAGCAGGGGAAGACACAAGTGCCAATGGGCTGGCCTATATGCAGCGCTGAGCTCCCTAGCCACGCCCACCACAACAATATCAGGCTTGATTCGATCAAGTCGGACCCAGTGCCCTGAAAACCCTTAGCACCTTCCATGCCACGGTGTACTGGGTGTGCTCGCAAGGGCGAGAGTGTCCGTGATTGTCTGTACGAGTGCGTGTGTGTTCCTGACAGCGTACATGGGTGCACTTCCTAAACATAGGTCTGGATATGTGTAAATAGGCATCTGGATGTGGATCCAGGAGGTCCCGTCACAGTGTGTTCTGAGTGAGCATGTGGAGGCTGCGGCGAGTGACAGAGAAAGACAGAGATGGAGAGTGGGCTTGCATGTGAGAAATTCTCTGTTCATGTGCGGTAGCATGAGTGTGTCAGATATGACGTTGAACAGATGGAATTCAAAGTTTGTGCACTTTATACTTGCTCGCTTGAAATTCCCAGGAAACCATTCATTTGGCAAAGGCTTCCCTATAGTGCTGTCTGCTTCACCAAGATCTCCAGACGTGAGTCCGGGGATGCTAAGCAGCCACTGCTGTTGGCGATCTGCATGACAGTGATGATGAGGCCTACGAATACCATTGCTGGGAGCCAGGGTGCCTTGGCCGACGCAGGGAAGCGTCAGAATTCCCTTTCCTTGGTGTCTGAGCATAGCACCCTGCAGGAGTCTTAAACTTATGGCTTTGAGCCAACGGCCCCCGCATTGCCAGCTCCTGCCTATAGCCATTATAATCCACCGCTACTCGGTAGTAGGAAGGATCTGGCAGAGATGTGGGCCAGAGGGGCCAGGCAAGAGGGCAGACAAGAGGCCAGCGGACACCTGTGCAGTTAGGAGAACCCAATAACCCCTCACCTGCTGACCTTGAATCTCCATTCTGCTGTCATCGAACAGATGACGTGGATGGGGAGAGAGGTGGCGGATTCAGACACCGGCCACTTCCAGGACTGGCAAGGGCAGAGGAGGTGGGGGAGCTGTCCAACACGGGTTCAGCCAGGATGTGGGATGGAGCGGGAGCGGAGTTGAAAAGTGGACCCAGCCCGTCCCAGCGGGGTTTCCAGGTGCGCGATTTGAGGCTCCAGAGCTCCTGCACTTCCCTGTTGGCCTGTGAGAACTGGTGAGCAGTCAGAGCCAACCCCTAAGGGCCTTCGCATCCCTTTCGCTATGGCAACTCCACTTGGAACACTGGCACACGTCAGCAGGTGGCGCCTAGAACCTGACCACGTCACAGAGCGCCTAACCTGCAGGCACCGCCCAGAGGATTCCCAGCACCCCTGGGGCGCATGTACAGTCAAGGAGGCATAAGCAGGGCCTGATGGCCTGTGAGCAACAACTGACTACCGCTAAGAGGCGTCACTCCCCCTCCCGCTAAAGCTGATCCTGTTGGAATGCAAATGCAAATGCACCTCAGCACACTGGGCAAGGCATAGAAACGCAAAACATCCAGCCACCTCCTGGAGGCTTTGCTGCACGGCGGGCCGCGCATGCGCAGTCCTGCAACCTCAGAATCACGCCAGGCAGCTACCTCGCGGGCCACTGAAGGATTTCAAGTGGTCTCGGTCAAGTGAGCAGATGCTTTATCCAGACTAATAGGATGTCAGTCGCAGTAGAGGGAGCCACAAGGTAGAAAAGGAAGGCCGCTACCCTCCTACCTCATATACACACCTCCTGCACAGAGCAAAGAAGCAGAGGGATTTGGGGACAGAACAGGGAGACAACAGCTTAGATGAATGCGGACTGTTGTGCACGAGAGGACTGGGAGAGGCCAGGAGTACAGAGGCTGAGAGCAGAGGGCGAATTGGAGCAGTTAAGAAGGGCCAGGAAGAGGGAGGGGCTTCTGAATTCCTCAGAGGAAGGGAAGAGATGCGTCGAGAGCTGTGCAGCCTGTGAAGCTCAGAAGGAGAGGGGGAAAATGGGAAGCAGAGGCAGAAGCAAAGAGGCAGAGGCCCGGTGGCACGCGTGAGCTGATAGGAGTCTGGAGCCAGGAAGGCTAATTCTAGGAGTGGAAGGAGCAGGAAGGCAGGGACAAGGAGGGCATGAAGAGAGAATCTCAGGGAGTTTGGGGTGCAGCAAGTATGAGAGCAGGGGAGAAGCCTCAGGAACTTAGCCGCTGATGGAGATGGTGGCGAGGAAGGCCAGGATGCTCGCCATGGGACGGGCGCACCCCCGCCCATGTACCAACGAGAAGGAAATAGAGCCAGGGCATTCTGGGCCACAGGCCTCTGTCCCTCTCTGCCCACCGTGCCTTCTTGCTTCAGGGTGTAGACCAGAGGGGTAAAGAATGCCTTCTTTGGTTGGGGCACTTCCTGGGCCTAATCCCGTGGTCCTGCTGCATTCACATATCTCCCCTCATTGCATTCCGACAAGAGTTGTTTGCAATTCAGGTCGCTCAAGCTGCATGGTACAGGGAATGGGAAACAGGTGAGGACAGCAGGGGAAGACACAAGTGCCAATGGGCTGGCCTATATGCAGCGCTGAGCTCCCTAGCCACGCCCACCACAACAATATCAGGCTTGATTCGATCAAGTCGGACCCAGTGCCCTGAAAACCCTTAGCACCTTCCATGCCACGGTGTACTGGGTGTGCTCGCAAGGGCGAGAGTGTCCGTGATTGTCTGTACGAGTGCGTGTGTGTTCCTGACAGCGTACATGGGTGCACTTCCTAAACATAGGTCTGGATATGTGTAAATAGGCATCTGGATGTGGATCCAGGAGGTCCCGTCACAGTGTGTTCTGAGTGAGCATGTGGAGGCTGCGGCGAGTGACAGAGAAAGACAGAGATGGAGAGTGGGCTTGCATGTGAGAAATTCTCTGTTCATGTGCGGTAGCATGAGTGTGTCAGATATGACGTTGAACAGATGGAATTCAAAGTTTGTGCACTTTATACTTGCTCGCTTGAAATTCCCAGGAAACCATTCATTTGGCAAAGGCTTCCCTATAGTGCTGTCTGCTTCACCAAGATCTCCAGACGTGAGTCCGGGGATGCTAAGCAGCCACTGCTGTTGGCGATCTGCATGACAGTGATGATGAGGCCTACGAATACCATTGCTGGGAGCCAGGGTGCCTTGGCCGACGCAGGGAAGCGTCAGAATTCCCTTTCCTTGGTGTCTGAGCATAGCACCCTGCAGGAGTCTTAAACTTATGGCTTTGAGCCAACGGCCCCCGCATTGCCAGCTCCTGCCTATAGCCATTATAATCCACCGCTACTCGGTAGTAGGAAGGATCTGGCAGAGATGTGGGCCAGAGGGGCCAGGCAAGAGGGCAGACAAGAGGCCAGCGGACACCTGTGCAGTTAGGAGAACCCAATAACCCCTCACCTGCTGACCTTGAATCTCCATTCTGCTGTCATCGAACAGATGACGTGGATGGGGAGAGAGGTGGCGGATTCAGACACCGGCCACTTCCAGGACTGGCAAGGGCAGAGGAGGTGGGGGAGCTGTCCAACACGGGTTCAGCCAGGATGTGGGATGGAGCGGGAGCGGAGTTGAAAAGTGGACCCAGCCCGTCCCAGCGGGGTTTCCAGGTGCGCGATTTGAGGCTCCAGAGCTCCTGCACTTCCCTGTTGGCCTGTGAGAACTGGTGAGCAGTCAGAGCCAACCCCTAAGGGCCTTCGCATCCCTTTCGCTATGGCAACTCCACTTGGAACACTGGCACACGTCAGCAGGTGGCGCCTAGAACCTGACCACGTCACAGAGCGCCTAACCTGCAGGCACCGCCCAGAGGATTCCCAGCACCCCTGGGGCGCATGTACAGTCAAGGAGGCATAAGCAGGGCCTGATGGCCTGTGAGCAACAACTGACTACCGCTAAGAGGCGTCACTCCCCCTCCCGCTAAAGCTGATCCTGTTGGAATGCAAATGCAAATGCACCTCAGCACACTGGGCAAGGCATAGAAACGCAAAACATCCAGCCACCTCCTGGAGGCTTTGCTGCACGGCGGGCCGCGCATGCGCAGTCCTGCAACCTCAGAATCACGCCAGGCAGCTACCTCGCGGGCCACTGAAGGATTTCAAGTGGTCTCGGTCAAGTGAGCAGATGCTTTATCCAGACTAATAGGATGTCAGTCGCAGTAGAGGGAGCCACAAGGTAGAAAAGGAAGGCCGCTACCCTCCTACCTCATATACACACCTCCTGCACAGAGCAAAGAAGCAGAGGGATTTGGGGACAGAACAGGGAGACAACAGCTTAGATGAATGCGGACTGTTGTGCACGAGAGGACTGGGAGAGGCCAGGAGTACAGAGGCTGAGAGCAGAGGGCGAATTGGAGCAGTTAAGAAGGGCCAGGAAGAGGGAGGGGCTTCTGAATTCCTCAGAGGAAGGGAAGAGATGCGTCGAGAGCTGTGCAGCCTGTGAAGCTCAGAAGGAGGAGGGGGAAAATGGGAAGCAGAGGCAGAAGCAAAGAGGCAGAGGCCCGGTGGCACGCGTGAGCTGATAGGAGTCTGGAGCCAGGAAGGCTAATTCTAGGAGTGGAAGGAGCAGGAAGGCAGGGACAAGGAGGGCATGAAGAGAGAATCTCAGGGAGTTTGGGGTGCAGCAAGTATGAGAGCAGGGGAGAAGCCTCAGGAACTTAGCCGCTGATGGAGATGGTGGCGAGGAAGGCCAGGATGCTGGCCATGGGACGGGCGCACCCCCGCCCATGTACCAACGAGAAGGAAATAGAGCCAGGGCATTCTGGGCCACAGGCCTCTGTCCCTCTCTGCCCACCGTGCCTTCTTGCTTCAGGGTGTAGACCAGAGGGGTAAAGAATGCCTTCTTTGGTTGGGGCACTTCCTGGGCCTAATCCCGTGGTCCTGCTGCATTCACATATCTCCCCTCATTGCATTCCGACAAGAGTTGTTTGCAATTCAGGTCGCTCAAGCTGCATGGTACAGGGAATGGGAAACAGGTGAGGACAGCAGGGGAAGACACAAGTGCCAATGGGCTGGCCTATATGCAGCGCTGAGCTCCCTAGCCACGCCCACCACAACAATATCAGGCTTGATTCGATCAAGTCGGACCCAGTGCCCTGAAAACCCTTAGCACCTTCCATGCCACGGTGTACTGGGTGTGCTCGCAAGGGCGAGAGTGTCCGTGATTGTCTGTACGAGTGCGTGTGTGTTCCTGACAGCGTACATGGGTGCACTTCCTAAACATAGGTCTGGATATGTGTAAATAGGCATCTGGATGTGGATCCAGGAGGTCCCGTCACAGTGTGTTCTGAGTGAGCATGTGGAGGCTGCGGCGAGTGACAGAGAAAGACAGAGATGGAGAGTGGGCTTGCATGTGAGAAATTCTCTGTTCATGTGCGGTAGCATGAGTGTGTCAGATATGACGTTGAACAGATGGAATTCAAAGTTTGTGCACTTTATACTTGCTCGCTTGAAATTCCCAGGAAACCATTCATTTGGCAAAGGCTTCCCTATAGTGCTGTCTGCTTCACCAAGATCTCCAGACGTGAGTCCGGGGATGCTAAGCAGCCACTGCTGTTGGCGATCTGCATGACAGTGATGATGAGGCCTACGAATACCATTGCTGGGAGCCAGGGTGCCTTGGCCGACGCAGGGAAGCGTCAGAATTCCCTTTCCTTGGTGTCTGAGCATAGCACCCTGCAGGAGTCTTAAACTTATGGCTTTGAGCCAACGGCCCCCGCATTGCCAGCTCCTGCCTATAGCCATTATAATCCACCGCTACTCGGTAGTAGGAAGGATCTGGCAGAGATGTGGGCCAGAGGGGCCAGGCAAGAGGGCAGACAAGAGGCCAGCGGACACCTGTGCAGTTAGGAGAACCCAATAACCCCTCACCTGCTGACCTTGAATCTCCATTCTGCTGTCATCGAACAGATGACGTGGATGGGGAGAGAGGTGGCGGATTCAGACACCGGCCACTTCCAGGACTGGCAAGGGCAGAGGAGGTGGGGGAGCTGTCCAACACGGGTTCAGCCAGGATGTGGGATGGAGCGGGAGCGGAGTTGAAAAGTGGACCCAGCCCGTCCCAGCGGGGTTTCCAGGTGCGCGATTCGAGGCTCCAGAGCTCCTGCACTTCCCTGTTGGCCTGTGAGAACTGGTGAGCAGTCAGAGCCAACCCCTAAGGGCCTTCGCATCCCTTTCGCTATGGCAACTCCACTTGGAACACTGGCACACGTCAGCAGGTGGCGCCTAGAACCTGACCACGTCACAGAGCGCCTAACCTGCAGGCACCGCCCAGAGGATTCCCAGCACCCCTGGGGCGCATGTACAGTCAAGGAGGCATAAGCAGGGCCTGATGGCCTGTGAGCAACAACTGACTACCGCTAAGAGGCGTCACTCCCCCTCCCGCTAAAGCTGATCCTGTTGGAATGCAAATGCAAATGCACCTCAGCACACTGGGCAAGGCATAGAAACGCAAAACATCCAGCCACCTCCTGGAGGCTTTGCTGCACGGCGGGCCGCGCATGCGCAGTCCTGCAACCTCAGAATCACGCCAGGCAGCTACCTCGCGGGCCACTGAAGGATTTCAAGTGGTCTCGGTCAAGTGAGCAGATGCTTTATCCAGACTAATAGGATGTCAGTCGCAGTAGAGGGAGCCACAAGGTAGAAAAGGAAGGCCGCTACCCTCCTACCTCATATACACACCTCCTGCACAGAGCAAAGAAGCAGAGGGATTTGGGGACAGAACAGGGAGACAACAGCTTAGATGAATGCGGACTGTTGTGCACGAGAGGACTGGGAGAGGCCAGGAGTACAGAGGCTGAGAGCAGAGGGCGAATTGGAGCAGTTAAGAAGGGCCAGGAAGAGGGAGGGGCTTCTGAATTCCTCAGAGGAAGGGAAGAGATGCGTCGAGAGCTGTGCAGCCTGTGAAGCTCAGAAGGAGGAGGGGGAAAATGGGAAGCAGAGGCAGAAGCAAAGAGGCAGAGGCCCGGTGGCACGCGTGAGCTGATAGGAGTCTGGAGCCAGGAAGGCTAATTCTAGGAGTGGAAGGAGCAGGAAGGCAGGGACAAGGAGGGCATGAAGAGAGAATCTCAGGGAGTTTGGGGTGCAGCAAGTATGAGAGCAGGGGAGAAGCCTCAGGAACTTAGCCGCTGATGGAGATGGTGGCGAGGAAGGCCAGGATGCTCGCCATGGGACGGGCGCACCCCCGCCCATGTACCAACGAGAAGGAAATAGAGCCAGGGCATTCTGGGCCACAGGCCTCTGTCCCTCTCTGCCCACCGTGCCTTCTTGCTTCAGGGTGTAGACCAGAGGGGTAAAGAATGCCTTCTTTGGTTGGGGCACTTCCTGGGCCTAATCCCGTGGTCCTGCTGCATTCACATATCTCCCCTCATTGCATTCCGACAAGAGTTGTTTGCAATTCAGGTCGCTCAAGCTGCATGGTACAGGGAATGGGAAACAGGTGAGGACAGCAGGGGAAGACACAAGTGCCAATGGGCTGGCCTATATGCAGCGCTGAGCTCCCTAGCCACGCCCACCACAACAATATCAGGCTTGATTCGATCAAGTCGGACCCAGTGCCCTGAAAACCCTTAGCACCTTCCATGCCACGGTGTACTGGGTGTGCTCGCAAGGGCGAGAGTGTCCGTGATTGTCTGTACGAGTGCGTGTGTGTTCCTGACAGCGTACATGGGTGCACTTCCTAAACATAGGTCTGGATATGTGTAAATAGGCATCTGGATGTGGATCCAGGAGGTCCCGTCACAGTGTGTTCTGAGTGAGCATGTGGAGGCTGCGGCGAGTGACAGAGAAAGACAGAGATGGAGAGTGGGCTTGCATGTGAGAAATTCTCTGTTCATGTGCGGTAGCATGAGTGTGTCAGATATGACGTTGAACAGATGGAATTCAAAGTTTGTGCACTTTATACTTGCTCGCTTGAAATTCCCAGGAAACCATTCATTTGGCAAAGGCTTCCCTATAGTGCTGTCTGCTTCACCAAGATCTCCAGACGTGAGTCCGGGGATGCTAAGCAGCCACTGCTGTTGGCGATCTGCATGACAGTGATGATGAGGCCTACGAATACCATTGCTGGGAGCCAGGGTGCCTTGGCCGACGCAGGGAAGCGTCAGAATTCCCTTTCCTTGGTGTCTGAGCATAGCACCCTGCAGGAGTCTTAAACTTATGGCTTTGAGCCAACGGCCCCCGCATTGCCAGCTCCTGCCTATAGCCATTATAATCCACCGCTACTCGGTAGTAGGAAGGATCTGGCAGAGATGTGGGCCAGAGGGGCCAGGCAAGAGGGCAGACAAGAGGCGAGCGGACACCTGTGCAGTTAGGAGAACCCAATAACCCCTCACCTGCTGACCTTGAATCTCCATTCTGCTGTCATCGAACAGATGACGTGGATGGGGAGAGAGGTGGCGGATTCAGACACCGGCCACTTCCAGGACTGGCAAGGGCAGAGGAGGTGGGGGAGCTGTCCAACACGGGTTCAGCCAGGATGTGGGATGGAGCGGGAGCGGAGTTGAAAAGTGGACCCAGCCCGTCCCAGCGGGGTTTCCAGGTGCGCGATTCGAGGCTCCAGAGCTCCTGCACTTCCCTGTTGGCCTGTGAGAACTGGTGAGCAGTCAGAGCCAACCCCTAAGGGCCTTCGCATCCCTTTCGCTATGGCAACTCCACTTGGAACACTGGCACACGTCAGCAGGTGGCGCCTAGAACCTGACCACGTCACAGAGCGCCTAACCTGCAGGCACCGCCCAGAGGATTCCCAGCACCCCTGGGGCGCATGTACAGTCAAGGAGGCATAAGCAGGGCCTGATGGCCTGTGAGCAACAACTGACTACCGCTAAGAGGCGTCACTCCCCCTCCCGCTAAAGCTGATCCTGTTGGAATGCAAATGCAAATGCACCTCAGCACACTGGGCAAGGCATAGAAACGCAAAACATCCAGCCACCTCCTGGAGGCTTTGCTGCACGGCGGGCCGCGCATGCGCAGTCCTGCAACCTCAGAATCACGCCAGGCAGCTACCTCGCGGGCCACTGAAGGATTTCAAGTGGTCTCGGTCAAGTGAGCAGATGCTTTATCCAGACTAATAGGATGTCAGTCGCAGTAGAGGGAGCCACAAGGTAGAAAAGGAAGGCCGCTACCCTCCTACCTCATATACACACCTCCTGCACAGAGCAAAGAAGCAGAGGGATTTGGGGACAGAACAGGGAGACAACAGCTTAGATGAATGCGGACTGTTGTGCACGAGAGGACTGGGAGAGGCCAGGAGTACAGAGGCTGAGAGCAGAGGGCGAATTGGAGCAGTTAAGAAGGGCCAGGAAGAGGGAGGGGCTTCTGAATTCCTCAGAGGAAGGGAAGAGATGCGTCGAGAGCTGTGCAGCCTGTGAAGCTCAGAAGGAGGAGGGGGAAAATGGGAAGCAGAGGCAGAAGCAAAGAGGCAGAGGCCCGGTGGCACGCGTGAGCTGATAGGAGTCTGGAGCCAGGAAGGCTAATTCTAGGAGTGGAAGGAGCAGGAAGGCAGGGACAAGGAGGGCATGAAGAGAGAATCTCAGGGAGTTTGGGGTGCAGCAAGTATGAGAGCAGGGGAGAAGCCTCAGGAACTTAGCCGCTGATGGAGATGGTGGCGAGGAAGGCCAGGATGCTCGCCATGGGACGGGCGCACCCCCGCCCATGTACCAACGAGAAGGAAATAGAGCCAGGGCATTCTGGGCCACAGGCCTCTGTCCCTCTCTGCCCACCGTGCCTTCTTGCTTCAGGGTGTAGACCAGAGGGGTAAAGAATGCCTTCTTTGGTTGGGGCACTTCCTGGGCCTAATCCCGTGGTCCTGCTGCATTCACATGTCTCCCCTCATTGCATTCCGACAAGAGTTGTTTGCAATTCAGGTCGCTCAAGCTGCATGGTACAGGGAATGGGAAACAGGTGAGGACAGCAGGGGAAGACACAAGTGCCAATGGGCTGGCCTATATGCAGCGCTGAGCTCCCTAGCCACGCCCACCACAACAATATCAGGCTTGATTCGATCAAGTCGGACCCAGTGCCCTGAAAACCCTTAGCACCTTCCATGCCACGGTGGGTGTGCTCGCAAGGGCGAGAGTGTCCGTGATTGTCTGTACGAGTGCGTGTGTGTTCCTGACAGCGTACATGGGTGCACTTCCTAAACATAGGTCTGGATATGTGTAAATAGGCATCTGGATGTGGATCCAGGAGGTCCCGTCACAGTGTGTTCTGAGTGAGCATGTGGAGGCTGCGGCGAGTGACAGAGAAAGACAGAGATGGAGAGTGGGCTTGCATGTGAGAAATTCTCTGTTCATGTGAGGTAGCATGAGTGTGTCAGATATGACGTTGAACAGATGGAATTCAAAGTTTGTGCACTTTATTCTTGATCGCTTGAAATTCCCAGGAAACCATTCATTTGGCAAAGGCTTCCCTATAGTGCTGTCTGCTTCACCAAGGTCTCCAGACGTGAGTCCGGGGATGCTAAGCAGCCACTGCTGTTGGCGATCTGCATGACAGTGATGATGAGGCCTACGAATACCATTGCTGGGAGCCAGGGTGCCTTGGCCGACGCAGGGAAGCGTCAGAATTCCCTTTCCTTGGTGTCTGAGCATAGCACCCTGCAGGAGTCTTAAACTTATGGCTTTGAGCCAACGGCCCCCGCATTGCCAGCTCCTGCCTATAGCCATTATGATCCACCGCTACTCGGTAGTAGGAAGGATCTGGCAGAGATGTGGGCCAGAGGGGCCAGGCAAGAGGGCAGACAAGAGGCGAGCGGACACCTGTGCAGTTAGGAGAACCCAATAACCCCTCACCTGCTGACCTTGAATCTCCATTCTGCTGTCATCGAACAGATGACGTGGATGGGGAGAGAGGTGGCGGATTCAGACACCGGCCACTTCCAGGACTGGCAAGGGCAGAGGAGGTGGGGGAGCTGTCCAACACGGGTTCAGCCAGGATGTGGGATGGAGCGCGAGCGGAGGTGAAAAGTGGACCCAGCCCGTCCCAGCGGGGTTTCCAGGTGCGCGATTTGAGGCTCCAGAGCTCCTGTACTTCCCTGTTGGCCTGTGAGAACTGGTGAGCAGTCAGAGCCAACCCCTAAGGGCCTTCGCAACCCTTTCGCTATGGCAACTCCACTTGGAACACTGGCACACGTCAGCAGGTGGCGCCTAGAACCTGACCACGTCACAGAGCGCCTAACCTGCAGGCACCGCCCAGTGGATTCCCAGCACCCCTGGGGCGCATGTACAGTCAAGGAGGCATAAGCAGGGCCTGATGGCCTGTGAGCAAGAACTGACTACCGCTAAGAGGCGTCACTCCCCCTCCCGCTAAAGCTGATCCTGTTGGAATGCAAATGCAAATGCACCTCAGCACACTGGGCAAGGCATAGAAACGCAAAACATCCAGCCACCTCCTGGAGGCTTTGCTGCACGGCGGGCCGCGCATGCGCAGTCCTGCAACCTCAGAATCACGCCAGGCAGCTACCTCGCGGGCCACTGAAGGATTTCAAGTGGTCTCGGTCAAGTGAGCAGATGCTTTATCCAGACTAATAGGATGTCAGTCGCAGTAGAGGGAGCCACAAGGTAGAAAAGGAAGGCCGCTACCCTCCTACCTCATATACACACCTCCTGCACAGAGCAAAGAAGCAGAGGGATTTGGGGACAGAACAGGGAGACAACAGCTTAGATGAATGCGGACTGTTGTGCACGAGAGGACTGGGAGAGGCCAGGAGTACAGAGGCTGAGAGCAGAGGGCGAATTGGAGCAGTTAAGAAGGGCCAGGAAGAGGGAGGGGCTTCTGAATTCCTCAGAGGAAGGGAAGAGATGCGTCGAGAGCTGTGCAGCCTGTGAAGCTCAGAAGGAGGAGGGGGAAAATGGGAAGCAGAGGCAGAAGCAAAGAGGCAGAGGCCCGGTGGCACGCGTGAGCTGATAGGAGTCTGGAGCCAGGAAGGCTAATTCTAGGAGTGGAAGGAGCAGGAAGGCAGGGACAAGGAGGGCATGAAGAGAGAATCTCAGGGAGTTTGGGGTGCAGCAAGTATGAGAGCAGGGGAGAAGCCTCAGGAACTTAGCCGCTGATGGAGATGGTGGCGAGGAAGGCCAGGATGCTCGCCATGGGACGGGCGCACCCCCGCCCATGTACCAACGAGAAGGAAATAGAGCCAGGGCATTCTGGGCCACAGGCCTCTGTCCCTCTCTGCCCACCGTGCCTTCTTGCTTCAGGGTGTAGACCAGAGGGGTAAAGAATGCCTTCTTTGGTTGGGGCACTTCCTGGGCCTAATCCCGTGGTCCTGCTGCATTCACATATCTCCCCTCATTGCATTCCGACAAGAGTTGTTTGCAATTCAGGTCGCTCAAGCTGCATGGTACAGGGAATGGGAAACAGGTGAGGACAGCAGGGGAAGACACAAGTGCCAATGGGCTGGCCTATATGCAGCGCTGAGCTCCCTAGCCACGCCCACCACAACAATATCAGGCTTGATTCGATCAAGTCGGACCCAGTGCCCTGAAAACCCTTAGCACCTTCCATGCCACGGTGTACTGGGTGTGCTCGCAAGGGCGAGAGTGTCCGTGATTGTCTGTACGAGTGCGTGTGTGTTCCTGACAGCGTACATGGGTGCACTTCCTAAACATAGGTCTGGATATGTGTAAATAGGCATCTGGATGTGGATCCAGGAGGTCCCGTCACAGTGTGTTCTGAGTGAGCATGTGGAGGCTGCGGCGAGTGACAGAGAAAGACAGAGATGGAGAGTGGGCTTGCATGTGAGAAATTCTCTGTTCATGTGCGGTAGCATGAGTGTGTCAGATATGACGTTGAACAGATGGAATTCAAAGTTTGTGCACTTTATACTTGCTCGCTTGAAATTCCCAGGAAACCATTCATTTGGCAAAGGCTTCCCTATAGTGCTGTCTGCTTCACCAAGATCTCCAGACGTGAGTCCGGGGATGCTAAGCAGCCACTGCTGTTGGCGATCTGCATGACAGTGATGATGAGGCCTACGAATACCATTGCTGGGAGCCAGGGTGCCTTGGCCGACGCAGGGAAGCGTCAGAATTCCCTTTCCTTGGTGTCTGAGCATAGCACCCTGCAGGAGTCTTAAACTTATGGCTTTGAGCCAACGGCCCCCGCATTGCCAGCTCCTGCCTATAGCCATTATAATCCACCGCTACTCGGTAGTAGGAAGGATCTGGCAGAGATGTGGGCCAGAGGGGCCAGGCAAGAGGGCAGACAAGAGGCCAGCGGACACCTGTGCAGTTAGGAGAACCCAATAACCCCTCACCTGCTGACCTTGAATCTCCATTCTGCTGTCATCGAACAGATGACGTGGATGGGGAGAGAGGTGGCGGATTCAGACACCGGCCACTTCCAGGACTGGCAAGGGCAGAGGAGGTGGGGGAGCTGTCCAACACGGGTTCAGCCAGGATGTGGGATGGAGCGGGAGCGGAGTTGAAAAGTGGACCCAGCCCGTCCCAGCGGGGTTTCCAGGTGCGCGATTTGAGGCTCCAGAGCTCCTGCACTTCCCTGTTGGCCTGTGAGAACTGGTGAGCAGTCAGAGCCAACCCCTAAGGGCCTTCGCATCCCTTTCGCTATGGCAACTCCACTTGGAACACTGGCACACGTCAGCAGGTGGCGCCTAGAACCTGACCACGTCACAGAGCGCCTAACCTGCAGGCACCGCCCAGAGGATTCCCAGCACCCCTGGGGCGCATGTACAGTCAAGGAGGCATAAGCAGGGCCTGATGGCCTGTGAGCAACAACTGACTACCGCTAAGAGGCGTCACTCCCCCTCCCGCTAAAGCTGATCCTGTTGGAATGCAAATGCAAATGCACCTCAGCACACTGGGCAAGGCATAGAAACGCAAAACATCCAGCCACCTCCTGGAGGCTTTGCTGCACGGCGGGCCGCGCATGCGCAGTCCTGCAACCTCAGAATCACGCCAGGCAGCTACCTCGCGGGCCACTGAAGGATTTCAAGTGGTCTCGGTCAAGTGAGCAGATGCTTTATCCAGACTAATAGGATGTCAGTCGCAGTAGAGGGAGCCACAAGGTAGAAAAGGAAGGCCGCTACCCTCCTACCTCATATACACACCTCCTGCACAGAGCAAAGAAGCAGAGGGATTTGGGGACAGAACAGGGAGACAACAGCTTAGATGAATGCGGACTGTTGTGCACGAGAGGACTGGGAGAGGCCAGGAGTACAGAGGCTGAGAGCAGAGGGCGAATTGGAGCAGTTAAGAAGGGCCAGGAAGAGGGAGGGGCTTCTGAATTCCTCAGAGGAAGGGAAGAGATGCGTCGAGAGCTGTGCAGCCTGTGAAGCTCAGAAGGAGGCAGGGGGAAAATGGGAAGCAGAGGCAGAAGCAAAGAGGCAGAGGCCCGGTGGCACGCGTGAGCTGATAGGAGTCTGGAGCCAGGAAGGCTAATTCTAGGAGTGGAAGGAGCAGGAAGGCAGGGACAAGGAGGGCATGAAGAGAGAATCTCAGGGAGTTTGGGGTGCAGCAAGTATGAGAGCAGGGGAGAAGCCTCAGGAACTTAGCCGCTGATGGAGATGGTGGCGAGGAAGGCCAGGATGCTCGCCATGGGACGGGCGCACCCCCGCCCATGTACCAACGAGAAGGAAATAGAGCCAGGGCATTCTGGGCCACAGGCCTCTGTCCCTCTCTGCCCACCGTGCCTTCTTGCTTCAGGGTGTAGACCAGAGGGGTAAAGAATGCCTTCTTTGGTTGGGGCACTTCCTGGGCCTAATCCCGTGGTCCTGCTGCATTCACATATCTCCCCTCATTGCATTCCGACAAGAGTTGTTTGCAATTCAGGTCGCTCAAGCTGCATGGTACAGGGAATGGGAAACAGGTGAGGACAGCAGGGGAAGACACAAGTGCCAATGGGCTGGCCTATATGCAGCGCTGAGCTCCCTAGCCACGCCCACCACAACAATATCAGGCTTGATTCGATCAAGTCGGACCCAGTGCCCTGAAAACCCTTAGCACCTTCCATGCCACGGTGTACTGGGTGTGCTCGCAAGGGCGAGAGTGTCCGTGATTGTCTGTACGAGTGCGTGTGTGTTCCTGACAGCGTACATGGGTGCACTTCCTAAACATAGGTCTGGATATGTGTAAATAGGCATCTGGATGTGGATCCAGGAGGTCCCGTCACAGTGTGTTCTGAGTGAGCATGTGGAGGCTGCGGCGAGTGACAGAGAAAGACAGAGATGGAGAGTGGGCTTGCATGTGAGAAATTCTCTGTTCATGTGCGGTAGCATGAGTGTGTCAGATATGACGTTGAACAGATGGAATTCAAAGTTTGTGCACTTTATACTTGCTCGCTTGAAATTCCCAGGAAACCATTCATTTGGCAAAGGCTTCCCTATAGTGCTGTCTGCTTCACCAAGATCTCCAGACGTGAGTCCGGGGATGCTAAGCAGCCACTGCTGTTGGCGATCTGCATGACAGTGATGATGAGGCCTACGAATACCATTGCTGGGAGCCAGGGTGCCTTGGCCGACGCAGGGAAGCGTCAGAATTCCCTTTCCTTGGTGTCTGAGCATAGCACCCTGCAGGAGTCTTAAACTTATGGCTTTGAGCCAACGGCCCCCGCATTGCCAGCTCCTGCCTATAGCCATTATAATCCACCGCTACTCGGTAGTAGGAAGGATCTGGCAGAGATGTGGGCCAGAGGGGCCAGGCAAGAGGGCAGACAAGAGGCCAGCGGACACCTGTGCAGTTAGGAGAACCCAATAACCCCTCACCTGCTGACCTTGAATCTCCATTCTGCTGTCATCGAACAGATGACGTGGATGGGGAGAGAGGTGGCGGATTCAGACACCGGCCACTTCCAGGACTGGCAAGGGCAGAGGAGGTGGGGGAGCTGTCCAACACGGGTTCAGCCAGGATGTGGGATGGAGCGGGAGCTGAGTTGAAAAGTGGACCCAGCCCGTCCCAGCGGGGTTTCCAGGTGCGCGATTTGAGGCTCCAGAGCTCCTGCACTTCCCTGTTGGCCTGTGAGAACTGGTGAGCAGTCAGAGCCAACCCCTAAGGGCCTTCGCATCCCTTTCGCTATGGCAACTCCACTTGGAACACTGGCACACGTCAGCAGGTGGCGCCTAGAACCTGACCACGTCACAGAGCGCCTAACCTGCAGGCACCGCCCAGAGGATTCCCAGCACCCCTGGGGCGCATGTACAGTCAAGGAGGCATAAGCAGGGCCTGATGGCCTGTGAGCAACAACTGACTACCGCTAAGAGGCGTCACTCCCCCTCCCGCTAAAGCTGATCCTGTTGGAATGCAAATGCAAATGCACCTCAGCACACTGGGCAAGGCATAGAAACGCAAAACATCCAGCCACCTCCTGGAGGCTTTGCTGCACGGCGGGCCGCGCATGCGCAGTCCTGCAACCTCAGAATCACGCCAGGCAGCTACCTCGCGGGCCACTGAAGGATTTCAAGTGGTCTCGGTCAAGTGAGCAGATGCTTTATCCAGACTAATAGGATGTCAGTCGCAGTAGAGGGAGCCACAAGGTAGAAAAGGAAGGCCGCTACCCTCCTACCTCATATACACACCTCCTGCACAGAGCAAAGAAGCAGAGGGATTTGGGGACAGAACAGGGAGACAACAGCTTAGATGAATGCGGACTGTTGTGCACGAGAGGACTGGGAGAGGCCAGGAGTACAGAGGCTGAGAGCAGAGGGCGAATTGGAGCAGTTAAGAAGGGCCAGGAAGAGGGAGGGGCTTCTGAATTCCTCAGAGGAAGGGAAGAGATGCGTCGAGAGCTGTGCAGCCTGTGAAGCTCAGAAGGAGGAGGGGGAAAATGGGAAGCAGAGGCAGAAGCAAAGAGGCAGAGGCCCGGTGGCACGCGTGAGCTGATAGGAGTCTGGAGCCAGGAAGGCTAATTCTAGGAGTGGAAGGAGCAGGAAGGCAGGGACAAGGAGGGCATGAAGAGAGAATCTCAGGGAGTTTGGGGTGCAGCAAGTATGAGAGCAGGGGAGAAGCCTCAGGAACTTAGCCGCTGATGGAGATGGTGGCGAGGAAGGCCAGGATGCTGGCCATGGGACGGGCGCACCCCCGCCCATGTACCAACGAGAAGGAAATAGAGCCAGGGCATTCTGGGCCACAGGCCTCTGTCCCTCTCTGCCCACCGTGCCTTCTTGCTTCAGGGTGTAGACCAGAGGGGTAAAGAATGCCTTCTTTGGTTGGGGCACTTCCTGGGCCTAATCCCGTGGTCCTGCTGCATTCACATATCTCCCCTCATTGCATTCCGACAAGAGTTGTTTGCAATTCAGGTCGCTCAAGCTGCATGGTACAGGGAATGGGAAACAGGTGAGGACAGCAGGGGAAGACACAAGTGCCAATGGGCTGGCCTATATGCAGCGCTGAGCTCCCTAGCCACGCCCACCACAACAATATCAGGCTTGATTCGATCAAGTCGGACCCAGTGCCCTGAAAACCCTTAGCACCTTCCATGCCACGGTGTACTGGGTGTGCTCGCAAGGGCGAGAGTGTCCGTGATTGTCTGTACGAGTGCGTGTGTGTTCCTGACAGCGTACATGGGTGCACTTCCTAAACATAGGTCTGGATATGTGTAAATAGGCATCTGGATGTGGATCCAGGAGGTCCCGTCACAGTGTGTTCTGAGTGAGCATGTGGAGGCTGCGGCGAGTGACAGAGAAAGACAGAGATGGAGAGTGGGCTTGCATGTGAGAAATTCTCTGTTCATGTGCGGTAGCATGAGTGTGTCAGATATGACGTTGAACAGATGGAATTCAAAGTTTGTGCACTTTATACTTGCTCGCTTGAAATTCCCAGGAAACCATTCATTTGGCAAAGGCTTCCCTATAGTGCTGTCTGCTTCACCAAGATCTCCAGACGTGAGTCCGGGGATGCTAAGCAGCCACTGCTGTTGGCGATCTGCATGACAGTGATGATGAGGCCTACGAATACCATTGCTGGGAGCCAGGGTGCCTTGGCCGACGCAGGGAAGCGTCAGAATTCCCTTTCCTTGGTGTCTGAGCATAGCACCCTGCAGGAGTCTTAAACTTATGGCTTTGAGCCAACGGCCCCCGCATTGCCAGCTCCTGCCTATAGCCATTATAATCCACCGCTACTCGGTAGTAGGAAGGATCTGGCAGAGATGTGGGCCAGAGGGGCCAGGCAAGAGGGCAGACAAGAGGCCAGCGGACACCTGTGCAGTTAGGAGAACCCAATAACCCCTCACCTGCTGACCTTGAATCTCCATTCTGCTGTCATCGAACAGATGACGTGGATGGGGAGAGAGGTGGCGGATTCAGACACCGGCCACTTCCAGGACTGGCAAGGGCAGAGGAGGTGGGGGAGCTGTCCAACACGGGTTCAGCCAGGATGTGGGATGGAGCGGGAGCGGAGTTGAAAAGTGGACCCAGCCCGTCCCAGCGGGGTTTCCAGGTGCGCGATTCGAGGCTCCAGAGCTCCTGCACTTCCCTGTTGGCCTGTGAGAACTGGTGAGCAGTCAGAGCCAACCCCTAAGGGCCTTCGCATCCCTTTCGCTATGGCAACTCCACTTGGAACACTGGCACACGTCAGCAGGTGGCGCCTAGAACCTGACCACGTCACAGAGCGCCTAACCTGCAGGCACCGCCCAGAGGATTCCCAGCACCCCTGGGGCGCATGTACAGTCAAGGAGGCATAAGCAGGGCCTGATGGCCTGTGAGCAACAACTGACTACCGCTAAGAGGCGTCACTCCCCCTCCCGCTAAAGCTGATCCTGTTGGAATGCAAATGCAAATGCACCTCAGCACACTGGGCAAGGCATAGAAACGCAAAACATCCAGCCACCTCCTGGAGGCTTTGCTGCACGGCGGGCCGCGCATGCGCAGTCCTGCAACCTCAGAATCACGCCAGGCAGCTACCTCGCGGGCCACTGAAGGATTTCAAGTGGTCTCGGTCAAGTGAGCAGATGCTTTATCCAGACTAATAGGATGTCAGTCGCAGTAGAGGGAGCCACAAGGTAGAAAAGGAAGGCCGCTACCCTCCTACCTCATATACACACCTCCTGCACAGAGCAAAGAAGCAGAGGGATTTGGGGACAGAACAGGGAGACAACAGCTTAGATGAATGCGGACTGTTGTGCACGAGAGGACTGGGAGAGGCCAGGAGTACAGAGGCTGAGAGCAGAGGGCGAATTGGAGCAGTTAAGAAGGGCCAGGAAGAGGGAGGGGCTTCTGAATTCCTCAGAGGAAGGGAAGAGATGCGTCGAGAGCTGTGCAGCCTGTGAAGCTCAGAAGGAGGAGGGGGAAAATGGGAAGCAGAGGCAGAAGCAAAGAGGCAGAGGCCCGGTGGCACGCGTGAGCTGATAGGAGTCTGGAGCCAGGAAGGCTAATTCTAGGAGTGGAAGGAGCAGGAAGGCAGGGACAAGGAGGGCATGAAGAGAGAATCTCAGGGAGTTTGGGGTGCAGCAAGTATGAGAGCAGGGGAGAAGCCTCAGGAACTTAGCCGCTGATGGAGATGGTGGCGAGGAAGGCCAGGATGCTCGCCATGGGACGGGCGCACCCCCGCCCATGTACCAACGAGAAGGAAATAGAGCCAGGGCATTCTGGGCCACAGGCCTCTGTCCCTCTCTGCCCACCGTGCCTTCTTGCTTCAGGGTGTAGACCAGAGGGGTAAAGAATGCCTTCTTTGGTTGGGGCACTTCCTGGGCCTAATCCCGTGGTCCTGCTGCATTCACATATCTCCCCTCATTGCATTCCGACAAGAGTTGTTTGCAATTCAGGTCGCTCAAGCTGCATGGTACAGGGAATGGGAAACAGGTGAGGACAGCAGGGGAAGACACAAGTGCCAATGGGCTGGCCTATATGCAGCGCTGAGCTCCCTAGCCACGCCCACCACAACAATATCAGGCTTGATTCGATCAAGTCGGACCCAGTGCCCTGAAAACCCTTAGCACCTTCCATGCCACGGTGTACTGGGTGTGCTCGCAAGGGCGAGAGTGTCCGTGATTGTCTGTACGAGTGCGTGTGTGTTCCTGACAGCGTACATGGGTGCACTTCCTAAACATAGGTCTGGATATGTGTAAATAGGCATCTGGATGTGGATCCAGGAGGTCCCGTCACAGTGTGTTCTGAGTGAGCATGTGGAGGCTGCGGCGAGTGACAGAGAAAGACAGAGATGGAGAGTGGGCTTGCATGTGAGAAATTCTCTGTTCATGTGCGGTAGCATGAGTGTGTCAGATATGACGTTGAACAGATGGAATTCAAAGTTTGTGCACTTTATACTTGCTCGCTTGAAATTCCCAGGAAACCATTCATTTGGCAAAGGCTTCCCTATAGTGCTGTCTGCTTCACCAAGATCTCCAGACGTGAGTCCGGGGATGCTAAGCAGCCACTGCTGTTGGCGATCTGCATGACAGTGATGATGAGGCCTACGAATACCATTGCTGGGAGCCAGGGTGCCTTGGCCGACGCAGGGAAGCGTCAGAATTCCCTTTCCTTGGTGTCTGAGCATAGCACCCTGCAGGAGTCTTAAACTTATGGCTTTGAGCCAACGGCCCCCGCATTGCCAGCTCCTGCCTATAGCCATTATAATCCACCGCTACTCGGTAGTAGGAAGGATCTGGCAGAGATGTGGGCCAGAGGGGCCAGGCAAGAGGGCAGACAAGAGGCGAGCGGACACCTGTGCAGTTAGGAGAACCCAATAACCCCTCACCTGCTGACCTTGAATCTCCATTCTGCTGTCATCGAACAGATGACGTGGATGGGGAGAGAGGTGGCGGATTCAGACACCGGCCACTTCCAGGACTGGCAAGGGCAGAGGAGGTGGGGGAGCTGTCCAACACGGGTTCAGCCAGGATGTGGGATGGAGCGGGAGCGGAGTTGAAAAGTGGACCCAGCCCGTCCCAGCGGGGTTTCCAGGTGCGCGATTCGAGGCTCCAGAGCTCCTGCACTTCCCTGTTGGCCTGTGAGAACTGGTGAGCAGTCAGAGCCAACCCCTAAGGGCCTTCGCATCCCTTTCGCTATGGCAACTCCACTTGGAACACTGGCACACGTCAGCAGGTGGCGCCTAGAACCTGACCACGTCACAGAGCGCCTAACCTGCAGGCACCGCCCAGAGGATTCCCAGCACCCCTGGGGCGCATGTACAGTCAAGGAGGCATAAGCAGGGCCTGATGGCCTGTGAGCAACAACTGACTACCGCTAAGAGGCGTCACTCCCCCTCCCGCTAAAGCTGATCCTGTTGGAATGCAAATGCAAATGCACCTCAGCACACTGGGCAAGGCATAGAAACGCAAAACATCCAGCCACCTCCTGGAGGCTTTGCTGCACGGCGGGCCGCGCATGCGCAGTCCTGCAACCTCAGAATCACGCCAGGCAGCTACCTCGCGGGCCACTGAAGGATTTCAAGTGGTCTCGGTCAAGTGAGCAGATGCTTTATCCAGACTAATAGGATGTCAGTCGCAGTAGAGGGAGCCACAAGGTAGAAAAGGAAGGCCGCTACCCTCCTACCTCATATACACACCTCCTGCACAGAGCAAAGAAGCAGAGGGATTTGGGGACAGAACAGGGAGACAACAGCTTAGATGAATGCGGACTGTTGTGCACGAGAGGACTGGGAGAGGCCAGGAGTACAGAGGCTGAGAGCAGAGGGCGAATTGGAGCAGTTAAGAAGGGCCAGGAAGAGGGAGGGGCTTCTGAATTCCTCAGAGGAAGGGAAGAGATGCGTCGAGAGCTGTGCAGCCTGTGAAGCTCAGAAGGAGGAGGGGGAAAATGGGAAGCAGAGGCAGAAGCAAAGAGGCAGAGGCCCGGTGGCACGCGTGAGCTGATAGGAGTCTGGAGCCAGGAAGGCTAATTCTAGGAGTGGAAGGAGCAGGAAGGCAGGGACAAGGAGGGCATGAAGAGAGAATCTCAGGGAGTTTGGGGTGCAGCAAGTATGAGAGCAGGGGAGAAGCCTCAGGAACTTAGCCGCTGATGGAGATGGTGGCGAGGAAGGCCAGGATGCTCGCCATGGGACGGGCGCACCCCCGCCCATGTACCAACGAGAAGGAAATAGAGCCAGGGCATTCTGGGCCACAGGCCTCTGTCCCTCTCTGCCCACCGTGCCTTCTTGCTTCAGGGTGTAGACCAGAGGGGTAAAGAATGCCTTCTTTGGTTGGGGCACTTCCTGGGCCTAATCCCGTGGTCCTGCTGCATTCACATGTCTCCCCTCATTGCATTCCGACAAGAGTTGTTTGCAATTCAGGTCGCTCAAGCTGCATGGTACAGGGAATGGGAAACAGGTGAGGACAGCAGGGGAAGACACAAGTGCCAATGGGCTGGCCTATATGCAGCGCTGAGCTCCCTAGCCACGCCCACCACAACAATATCAGGCTTGATTCGATCAAGTCGGACCCAGTGCCCTGAAAACCCTTAGCACCTTCCATGCCACGGTGGGTGTGCTCGCAAGGGCGAGAGTGTCCGTGATTGTCTGTACGAGTGCGTGTGTGTTCCTGACAGCGTACATGGGTGCACTTCCTAAACATAGGTCTGGATATGTGTAAATAGGCATCTGGATGTGGATCCAGGAGGTCCCGTCACAGTGTGTTCTGAGTGAGCATGTGGAGGCTGCGGCGAGTGACAGAGAAAGACAGAGATGGAGAGTGGGCTTGCATGTGAGAAATTCTCTGTTCATGTGAGGTAGCATGAGTGTGTCAGATATGACGTTGAACAGATGGAATTCAAAGTTTGTGCACTTTATTCTTGATCGCTTGAAATTCCCAGGAAACCATTCATTTGGCAAAGGCTTCCCTATAGTGCTGTCTGCTTCACCAAGGTCTCCAGACGTGAGTCCGGGGATGCTAAGCAGCCACTGCTGTTGGCGATCTGCATGACAGTGATGATGAGGCCTACGAATACCATTGCTGGGAGCCAGGGTGCCTTGGCCGACGCAGGGAAGCGTCAGAATTCCCTTTCCTTGGTGTCTGAGCATAGCACCCTGCAGGAGTCTTAAACTTATGGCTTTGAGCCAACGGCCCCCGCATTGCCAGCTCCTGCCTATAGCCATTATGATCCACCGCTACTCGGTAGTAGGAAGGATCTGGCAGAGATGTGGGCCAGAGGGGCCAGGCAAGAGGGCAGACAAGAGGCGAGCGGACACCTGTGCAGTTAGGAGAACCCAATAACCCCTCACCTGCTGACCTTGAATCTCCATTCTGCTGTCATCGAACAGATGACGTGGATGGGGAGAGAGGTGGCGGATTCAGACACCGGCCACTTCCAGGACTGGCAAGGGCAGAGGAGGTGGGGGAGCTGTCCAACACGGGTTCAGCCAGGATGTGGGATGGAGCGCGAGCGGAGGTGAAAAGTGGACCCAGCCCGTCCCAGCGGGGTTTCCAGGTGCGCGATTTGAGGCTCCAGAGCTCCTGTACTTCCCTGTTGGCCTGTGAGAACTGGTGAGCAGTCAGAGCCAACCCCTAAGGGCCTTCGCAACCCTTTCGCTATGGCAACTCCACTTGGAACACTGGCACACGTCAGCAGGTGGCGCCTAGAACCTGACCACGTCACAGAGCGCCTAACCTGCAGGCACCGCCCAGTGGATTCCCAGCACCCCTGGGGCGCATGTACAGTCAAGGAGGCATAAGCAGGGCCTGATGGCCTGTGAGCAAGAACTGACTACCGCTAAGAGGCGTCACTCCCCCTCCCGCTAAAGCTGATCCTGTTGGAATGCAAATGCAAATGCACCTCAGCACACTGGGCAAGGCATAGAAACGCAAAACATCCAGCCACCTCCTGGAGGCTTTGCTGCACGGCGGGCCGCGCATGCGCAGTCCTGCAACCTCAGAATCACGCCAGGCAGCTACCTCGCGGGCCACTGAAGGATTTCAAGTGGTCTCGGTCAAGTGAGCAGATGCTTTTTCCAGACTAATAGGATGTCAGTCGCAGTAGAGGGAGCCACAAGGTAGAAAAGGAAGGCCGCTACCCTCCTACCTCATATACACACCTCCTGCACAGAGCAAAGAAGCAGAGGGATTTGGGGACAGAACAGGGAGACAACAGCTTAGATAAATGCGGACTGTTGTTCACGAGAGGACTGGGAGAGGCCAGGAGTACAGAGGCTGAGAGCAGAGGGCGAATTGGAGCAGTTAAGAAGGGCCAGGAAGAGGGAGGGGCTTCTGAATTCCTCAGAGGAAGGGAAGAGATGCGTCGGGAGCTGTGCAGCCTGTGAAGCTCAGAAGGAGCAGGGGGAAAATGGGAAGCAGAGGCAGAAGCAAAGAGGCAGAGGCCCGGTGGCACGCGTGAGCTGATAGGAGTCTGGAGGCAGGAAGGCTAATTCTAGGAGTGGAAGGAGCAGGAAGGCAGGGACAAGGAGGGCATGAAGAGAGAATCTCAGGGGGTTTGGGGTGCAGCAAGTATGAGAGCAGGGGAGAAGCCTCAGGAACTTAGCCGCTGATGGAGATGGTGGCGAGGAAGGCCAGGATGCTCGCCATGGGACTGGCGCACCCCCGCCCATGTACCAACGAGAAGGAAATAGAGCCAGGGCATTCTGGGCCACAGGCCTCTGTCCCTCTCTGCCCACCGTGCCTTCTTGCTTCAGGGTGTAGACCAGAGGGGTAAAGAATGCCTTCTTTGGTTGGGGCACTTCCTGGGCCTAATCCCGTGGTCCTGCTGCATTCACATGTCTCCCCTCATTGCATTCCGACAAGAGTTGTTTGCAATTCAGGTCGCTCAAGCTGCATGGTACAGGGAATGGGAAACAGGTGAGGACAGCAGGGGAAGACACAAGTGCCAATGGGCTGGCCTATATGCAGCGCTGAGCTCCCTAGCCACGCCCACCACAACAATATCAGGCTTGATTCGATCAAGTCGGACCCAGTGCCCTGAAAACCCTTAGCACCTTCCATGCCACGGTGGGTGTGCTCGCAAGGGCGAGAGTGTCCGTGATTGTCTGTACGAGTGCGTGTGTGTTCCTGACAGCGTACATGGGTGCACTTCCTAAACATAGGTCTGGATATGTGTAAATAGGCATCTGGATGTGGATCCAGGAGGTCCCGTCACAGTGTGTTCTGAGTGAGCATGTGGAGGCTGCGGCGAGTGACAGAGAAAGACAGAGATGGAGAGTGGGCTTGCATGTGAGAAATTCTCTGTTCATGTGAGGTAGCATGAGTGTGTCAGATATGACGTTGAACAGATGGAATTCAAAGTTTGTGCACTTTATACTTGATCGCTTGAAATTCCCAGGAAACCATTCATTTGGCAAAGGCTTCCCTATAGTGCTGTCTGCTTCACCAAGGTCTCCAGACGTGAGTCCGGGGATGCTAAGCAGCCACTGCTGTTGGCGATCTGCATGACAGTGATGATGAGGCCTACGAATACCATTGCTGGGAGCCAGGGTGCCTTGGCCGACGCAGGGAAGCGTCAGAATTCCCTTTCCTTGGTGTCTGAGCATGGCACCCTGCAGGAGTCTTAAACTTATGGCTTTGAGCCAACGGCCCCCGCATTGCCAGCTCCTGCCTATAGCCATTATGATCCACCGCTACTCGGTAGTAGGAAGGATCTGGCAGAGATGTGGGCCAGAGGGGCCAGGCAAGAGGGCAGACAAGAGGCGAGCGGACACCTGTGCAGTTAGGAGAACCCAATAACCCCTCACCTGCTGACCTTGAATCTCCATTCTGCTGTCATCGAACAGATGACGTGGATGGGGAGAGAGGTGGCGGATTCAGACACCGGCCACTTCCAGGACTGGCAAGGGCAGAGGAGGTGGGGGAGCTGTCCAACACGGGTTCAGCCAGGATGTGGGATGGAGCAGGAGCGGAGGTGAAAAGTGGACCCAGCCCGTCCCAGCGGGGTTTCCAGGTGCGCGATTTGAGGCTCCAGAGCTCCTGTACTTCCCTGTTGGCCTGTGAGAACTGGTGAGCAGTCAGAGCCAACCCCTAAGGGCCTTCGCAACCCTTTCGCTATGGCAACTCCACTTGGAACACTGGCACACGTCAGCAGGTGGCGCCTAGAACCTGACCACGTCACAGAGCGCCTAACCTGCAGGCACCGCCCAGTGGATTCCCAGCACCCCTGGGGCGCATGTACAGTCAAGGAGGCATAAGCAGGGCCTGATGGCCTGTGAGCAAGAACTGACTACCGCTAAGAGGCGTCACTCCCCCTCCCGCTAAAGCTGATCCTGTTGGAATGCAAATGCAAATGCACCTCAGCACACTGGGCAAGGCATAGAAACGCAAAACATCCAGCCACCTCCTGGAGGCTTTGCTGCACGGCGGGCCGCGCATGCGCAGTCCTGCAACCTCAGAATCACGCCAGGCAGCTACCTCGCGGGCCACTGAAGGATTTCAAGTGGTCTCGGTCAAGTGAGCAGATGCTTTTTCCAGACTAATAGGATGTCAGTCGCAGTAGAGGGAGCCACAAGGTAGAAAAGGAAGGCCGCTACCCTCCTACCTCATATACACACCTCCTGCACAGAGCAAAGAAGCAGAGGGATTTGGGGACAGAACAGGGAGACAACAGCTTAGATGAATGCGGACTGTTGTGCACGAGAGGACTGGGAGAGGCCAGGAGTACAGAGGCTGAGAGCAGAGGGCGAATTGGAGCAGTTAAGAAGGGCCAGGAAGAGGGAGGGGCTTCTGAATTCCTCAGAGGAAGGGAAGAGATGTGTCGGGAGCTGTGCAGCCTGTGAAGCTCAGAAGGAGCAGGGGGAAAATGGGAAGCAGAGGCAGAAGCAAAGAGGCAGAGGCCCGGTGGCACGCGTGAGCTGATAGGAGTCTGGAGGCAGGAAGGCTAATTCTAGGAGTGGAAGGAGCAGGAAGGCAGGGACAAGGAGGGCATGAAGAGAGAATCTCAGGGGGTTTGGGGTGCAGCAAGTATGAGAGCAGGGGAGAAGCCTCAGGAACTTAGCCGCTGATGGAGATGGTGGCGAGGAAGGCCAGGATGCTCGCCATGGGACGGGCGCACCCCCGCCCATGTACCAACGAGAAGGAAATAGAGCCAGGGCATTCTGGGCCACAGGCCTCTGTCCCTCTCTGCCCACCGTGCCTTCTTGCTTCAGGGTGTAGACCAGAGGGGTAAAGAATGCCTTCTTTGGTTGGGGCACTTCCTGGGCCTAATCCCGTGGTCCTGCTGCATTCACATGTCTCCCCTCATTGCATTCCGACAAGAGTTGTTTGCAATTCAGGTCGCTCAAGCTGCATGGTACAGGGAATGGGAAACAGGTGAGGACAGCAGGGGAAGACACAAGTGCCAATGGGCTGGCCTATATGCAGCGCTGAGCTCCCTAGCCACGCCCACCACAACAATATCAGGCTTGATTCGATCAAGTCGGACCCAGTGCCCTGAAAACCCTTAGCACCTTCCATGCCACGGTGGGTGTGCTCGCAAGGGCGAGAGTGTCCGTGATTGTCTGTACGAGTGCGTGTGTGTTCCTGACAGCGTACATGGGTGCACTTCCTAAACATAGGTCTGGATATGTGTAAATAGGCATCTGGATGTGGATCCAGGAGGTCCCGTCACAGTGTGTTCTGAGTGAGCATGTGGAGGCTGCGGCGAGTGACAGAGAAAGACAGAGATGGAGAGTGGGCTTGCATGTGAGAAATTCTCTGTTCATGTGAGGTAGCATGAGTGTGTCAGATATGACGTTGAACAGATGGAATTCAAAGTTTGTGCACTTTATACTTGATCGCTTGAAATTCCCAGGAAACCATTCATTTGGCAAAGGCTTCCCTATAGTGCTGTCTGCTTCACCAAGGTCTCCAGACGTGAGTCCGGGGATGCTAAGCAGCCACTGCTGTTGGCGATCTGCATGACAGTGATGATGAGGCCTACGAATACCATTGCTGGGAGCCAGGGTGCCTTGGCCGACGCAGGGAAGCGTCAGAATTCCCTTTCCTTGGTGTCTGAGCATGGCACCCTGCAGGAGTCTTAAACTTATGGCTTTGAGCCAACGGCCCCCGCATTGCCAGCTCCTGCCTATAGCCATTATGATCCACCGCTACTCGGTAGTAGGAAGGATCTGGCAGAGATGTGGGCCAGAGGGGCCAGGCAAGAGGGCAGACAAGAGGCGAGCGGACACCTGTGCAGTTAGGAGAACCCAATAACCCCTCACCTGCTGACCTTGAATCTCCATTCTGCTGTCATCGAACAGATGACGTGGATGGGGAGAGAGGTGGCGGATTCAGACACCGGCCACTTCCAGGACTGGCAAGGGCAGAGGAGGTGGGGGAGCTGTCCAACACGGGTTCAGCCAGGATGTGGGATGGAGCGGGAGCGGAGTTGAAAAGTGGACCCAGCCCGTCCCAGCGGGGTTTCCAGGTGCGCGATTTGAGGCTCCAGAGCTCCTGCACTTCCCTGTTGGCCTGTGAGAACTGGTGAGCAGTCAGAGCCAACCCCTAAGGGCCTTCGCATCCCTTTCGCTATGGCAACTCCACTTGGAACACTGGCACACGTCAGCAGGTGGCGCCTAGAACCTGACCACGTCACAGAGCGCCTAACCTGCAGGCACCGCCCAGAGGATTCCCAGCACCCCTGGGGCGCATGTACAGTCAAGGAGGCATAAGCAGGGCCTGATGGCCTGTGAGCAACAACTGACTACCGCTAAGAGGCGTCACTCCCCCTCCCGCTAAAGCTGATCCTGTTGGAATGCAAATGCAAATGCACCTCAGCACACTGGGCAAGGCATAGAAACGCAAAACATCCAGCCACCTCCTGGAGGCTTTGCTGCACGGCGGGCCGCGCATGCGCAGTCCTGCAACCTCAGAATCACGCCAGGCAGCTACCTCGCGGGCCACTGAAGGATTTCAAGTGGTCTCGGTCAAGTGAGCAGATGCTTTATCCAGACTAATAGGATGTCAGTCGCAGTAGAGGGAGCCACAAGGTAGAAAAGGAAGGCCGCTACCCTCCTACCTCATATACACACCTCCTGCACAGAGCAAAGAAGCAGAGGGATTTGGGGACAGAACAGGGAGACAACAGCTTAGATGAATGCGGACTGTTGTGCACGAGAGGACTGGGAGAGGCCAGGAGTACAGAGGCTGAGAGCAGAGGGCGAATTGGAGCAGTTAAGAAGGGCCAGGAAGAGGGAGGGGCTTCTGAATTCCTCAGAGGAAGGGAAGAGATGCGTCGAGAGCTGTGCAGCCTGTGAAGCTCAGAAGGAGGAGGGGGAAAATGGGAAGCAGAGGCAGAAGCAAAGAGGCAGAGGCCCGGTGGCACGCGTGAGCTGATAGGAGTCTGGAGCCAGGAAGGCTAATTCTAGGAGTGGAAGGAGCAGGAAGGCAGGGACAAGGAGGGCATGAAGAGAGAATCTCAGGGAGTTTGGGGTGCAGCAAGTATGAGAGCAGGGGAGAAGCCTCAGGAACTTAGCCGCTGATGGAGATGGTGGCGAGGAAGGCCAGGATGCTCGCCATGGGACGGGCGCACCCCCGCCCATGTACCAACGAGAAGGAAATAGAGCCAGGGCATTCTGGGCCACAGGCCTCTGTCCCTCTCTGCCCACCGTGCCTTCTTGCTTCAGGGTGTAGACCAGAGGGGTAAAGAATGCCTTCTTTGGTTGGGGCACTTCCTGGGCCTAATCCCGTGGTCCTGCTGCATTCACATATCTCCCCTCATTGCATTCCGACAAGAGTTGTTTGCAATTCAGGTCGCTCAAGCTGCATGGTACAGGGAATGGGAAACAGGTGAGGACAGCAGGGGAAGACACAAGTGCCAATGGGCTGGCCTATATGCAGCGCTGAGCTCCCTAGCCACGCCCACCACAACAATATCAGGCTTGATTCGATCAAGTCGGACCCAGTGCCCTGAAAACCCTTAGCACCTTCCATGCCACGGTGTACTGGGTGTGCTCGCAAGGGCGAGAGTGTCCGTGATTGTCTGTACGAGTGCGTGTGTGTTCCTGACAGCGTACATGGGTGCACTTCCTAAACATAGGTCTGGATATGTGTAAATAGGCATCTGGATGTGGATCCAGGAGGTCCCGTCACAGTGTGTTCTGAGTGAGCATGTGGAGGCTGCGGCGAGTGACAGAGAAAGACAGAGATGGAGAGTGGGCTTGCATGTGAGAAATTCTCTGTTCATGTGCGGTAGCATGAGTGTGTCAGATATGACGTTGAACAGATGGAATTCAAAGTTTGTGCACTTTATACTTGCTCGCTTGAAATTCCCAGGAAACCATTCATTTGGCAAAGGCTTCCCTATAGTGCTGTCTGCTTCACCAAGATCTCCAGACGTGAGTCCGGGGATGCTAAGCAGCCACTGCTGTTGGCGATCTGCATGACAGTGATGATGAGGCCTACGAATACCATTGCTGGGAGCCAGGGTGCCTTGGCCGACGCAGGGAAGCGTCAGAATTCCCTTTCCTTGGTGTCTGAGCATAGCACCCTGCAGGAGTCTTAAACTTATGGCTTTGAGCCAACGGCCCCCGCATTGCCAGCTCCTGCCTATAGCCATTATAATCCACCGCTACTCGGTAGTAGGAAGGATCTGGCAGAGATGTGGGCCAGAGGGGCCAGGCAAGAGGGCAGACAAGAGGCCAGCGGACACCTGTGCAGTTAGGAGAACCCAATAACCCCTCACCTGCTGACCTTGAATCTCCATTCTGCTGTCATCGAACAGATGACGTGGATGGGGAGAGAGGTGGCGGATTCAGACACCGGCCACTTCCAGGACTGGCAAGGGCAGAGGAGGTGGGGGAGCTGTCCAACACGGGTTCAGCCAGGATGTGGGATGGAGCGGGAGCGGAGTTGAAAAGTGGACCCAGCCCGTCCCAGCGGGGTTTCCAGGTGCGCGATTTGAGGCTCCAGAGCTCCTGCACTTCCCTGTTGGCCTGTGAGAACTGGTGAGCAGTCAGAGCCAACCCCTAAGGGCCTTCGCATCCCTTTCGCTATGGCAACTCCACTTGGAACACTGGCACACGTCAGCAGGTGGCGCCTAGAAACCTGACC
>NW_025960279.1:0-34453 GCF_023159225.1 Perognathus longimembris pacificus
CCTATTTTGTTTCTGGCTCTTTCCAGCTGCAGCTCTGTAGATTGTTGAGGTACAAAATGGGGCTGTTCATGCCTAATCTATGTTTGCGGTCTATATTGGCTGGAGGAAACCTTTCAACCTTATGCTGTCTTCTGTACACCTTATGCTGTCTTCTGTACACACTGGCCAGACTCAGACTCGAGTAAAGTTTTACAATACTTTCTTTACCAGATGTCCTGTCCTGTCAGTCCACAGCTTCTCAACACAAATGTAAGAGCAGTAATCAGAAAGCAAGGAGACACAGCTTGTAACCAGTGGCCCACACCTATACTCCTAGCTATTCAGAAGGCTGAGATCTGAAGATCGTGGTTTGAAGCCAGGCTATGCAGGAAAATAAGACTTATCAACTTAAATGTAGAACTGTAGCTCAAGTGGAGAGTACTAACCTTGAGCAAAAATGTTCAGGGACAAAACACAATTCCTAAGTTAAGGATCCACCAACACACACACACTCTCTCTCTCTCTCTCTCTCTCTCTCTCTCTCTCACAAAAAAAAAACAGAGACTGGGTTTTAATACAAGTAATTTTGAAGCAATACCCTTGGAGAACTGTTACAGAAAAGGAGTACTGTAGACTCCATTTTGTCCTTGTTAGCATTTCCCTAGCCTCAGGGCCTCAGCTCCTCCCACTAGCCCCCAGATCCACCTATACCTAAGGAGCCACTCCTACTCACTACCTACCTACTTCCTCTTTATCCCCAGAGAGAGAAGCTGCCACCTGCATAAGGTGCAGACTGCCACATAGCTCTCTCTCCCGTGGGAACTATAGCCCCACTAATAAACCTTCTTATGAACCTTTTTCTCCTGTCTGTGATTATCTCCACATGGTCCTCTGGGATGGCCGGGAAAGATCCTTTCAGTTCTCAGCAGGACTCTCCTTTTAGTTTATTTTTAATTTTGTTTTGTTTTGCCAGTCCTGGGCCTTGGACTCAGGGCCTGAGCACTGTCCCTGGCTCCTTTTTGATCAAGGCTAGAGCACTCTACCACTTGAGCCACAGTGCCCCTTCTGGATTTTTCTATATATGTGGTGCTGAGGAATCGAACCCAGGGCTTCATGTGATTTTTAATTTTGATACTATCATTTTATATGACCAAAAGCACATAGGCATTGCACCTTCGTATTCCTCCCCTTACTATCATCCTTTAGTTTCACAGTGTGTGACTGCATAGTTATTTCATTGTGTGTGTGTGCACACGCCTGTCCTTGTGCTTGAATGTAAGGCCTGGGCTTTTTTGTATTTCTTTTGGGGGAGGGGCGGGACTCAAGGATGATGTTCTATCAGTTAATCCACAGCTCTGCTTTCAGATTTCTGGTAGTTCACTGGAGGTGTCAGATGGACTTTTCTGCCCCGGGCTGCCTTCCAACTGTGACCCTCAGATCTCAGCACCACAGCAGGCGGGATCACAGGGGTGAGCCCCCACTTCCCTTCCTGTTCGGTTTTGTGAACTAGTCTCTGCCCCTCCACCCTTCAACCTCCCAAGTCCTAAATTACAGGCATCCGGCACCACAGCCACTCAGTCTCTCTCTCCCAAATCTGGTCCACTTCTCCTTAGTCGCAGAGCCGGGACCGGCCTGGGGCCCCCGCCGGCGACCCTCCCGGAAGGACCTGGCCGCGGCCTCCACGGCGCCCTCCGGGGCCGGGCTTTCCCTCGGCCCCGCTCCGCCCTCGGCCCCCCGCCGGCTACGGGGCGACCACGGGCGACCCGGGACCACAGGCCCGGAGGGCCGGGCGCGGAGCACTCCCCTCAGGTCTCCGCCCGAGGCGGAAGGCCGCGCCGCCCGGGCCTCGGCGGCCCCGGCCCCGCACTGCGGCGGGAGCTGGGCGGGAGCTGGGCGGCGCCCGGCGTCCCGACGCCCACACCTCCAGGACGGGGAGGGGCCGGGAGGGAGCCCGGGTCACCCCGCCGGAGGGAAGCGGGGAGGGCGGCGTGACTGTTTACCTTTCCTCCCGCCCCCGCCTCGCCCCGCGGGCCGGGCCCAGCGCCTCTCCCGGCGACCGCCACGCGCAGCCCTGGCCCCGGCCCAGGAAGCCCACGGTGACTCAGCGATTTCCCCACCGCCGATTCCCGCCTCTCCGGCCTCTCGTGTGAAATCTCGCGATATCGCCGATGGGTAGGCCCGGCGCCCGCCGCAGCTCCCAGCGCCCGCCGTGGAGGGAAGTCGGGCCGTGCCCTTTGAGTAACTTTGGTTTACAATGAGTGAAGCAGCCGCCGGTGGCTCCCGCCCGCCGTCCCAGCTACTCAGGAGGCTGAGCTCTGAGAATTGCGGGGCAAGGCCAGCCCGGGCAGCCAAGTCCGTGAGCGTCTTGGGTGCTGACCCTGAGTGTTTGTGCTCAAGGCTGCAGCTCTACTTGCAGATTTGTGTGGTTGACTGGAGATAAGAATCTCATGGACTTTTCTGCCTGGCCTGGGCCGGCTTCGAACCATGATCCTCTGATCCCAGCCTCCTGAAAAGCTGGGACTAAAGGCAAAAGCCACCTGCACGCAGCTTTGTTCAACTGGTAGAGCACTAGCCTTGCGCACAAACGCTCAGAGACAGTACCCAGGCCGTGAGTTCAAGTCCCAGGAACAGCATGAGTACATGCAGCACACGTGCATGTGCGTGTGCACACTCACACACAATCTTCTCTGTAGGTCTTAAAATTGCCAAGACTGCACCATCATGCATGTGTCACTGTAGGGAGCATTGGAAAGGAGTGTTCACCAGTGTTGTTAAGCGTAAGCCGCAGTTTATGGTTTCAAGGAGAAAATGAAGCATATGACCAAGGGTCATCAAATGTTTAAGAAGCACTGTGGGGGGCTGGGGATATAGCCTAGTGGCAAGAGTGCCTGCCTCGGATACACGAGGCCCTAGGTTCGATTCCCCAGCACCACATATACAGAAAACGGCCAGAAGGGGCGCTGTGCTCAAGTGGCAGAGTGCTAGCCTTGAGCGGGAAGAAGCCAGGGACAGTGCTCAGGCCCTGAGTCCAAGGCCCAGGACTGGCAAAAAAAAAAAAAAAAAAAAAAAGAAGCACTTTGGGCTCACACCTGTAATCCCAGGAACTCAGGACACTGAGATTTAAGGATCATGGTTGGAAGCCACTCCAGGCAGAAAAGTCGATGAGAATCTCATCTCTAATTAACCACATTCTGACAGTAGGGTCTCTAGTATAACTAGGATGCTTCTTATAAAGTGGGACCTGGACAGATTTGCACAAAATGCTCTTTGGAGAAAATGCAGTATGAAAGAAAATAAAGGCTGCTCCTATTTCTGCTTTCTCTACAAAATGTGTCGGAATTCAGAGTTCTTCAAGCTCTTCAGTACCTAGGACAGTGAACCAGAAATGATTAGGAAACATCTTACCTGATGCTGTCTTCTGTTTACCTTATGCTGTCTTCTGTACACACTGGCCAGACTCAGACTCGAGTAAAGTTTTACAATACTTTCTTTACCAGATGTCCTGTCCTGTCAGTCCACAGCTTCTCAACACAAATGTAAGAGCAGTAATCAGAAAGCAAGGAGACACAGCTTGTAACCAGTGGCCCACACCTATACTCCTAGCTATTCAGAAGGCTGAGATCTGAAGATCGTGGTTTGAAGCCAGGCTATGCAGGAAAATAAGACTTATCAACTTAAATGTAGAACTGTAGCTCAAGTGGGAGAGTACTAACCTTGAGCAAAAATGTTCAGGGACAAAACACAATTCCTAAGTTAAGGATCCACCAACACACACACACACACACACACACACACACACACACACTCTCTCTCTCTCTCTCTCACTCTCTCTCTCAAATAAAAACAGAGACTGGGTTTTAATACAAGTAATTTTGAAGCAATACCCTTGGAGAACTGTTACAGAAAAGGAGTACTGTAGACTCCATTTTGTCCTTGTTAGCATTTCCCTAGCCTCAGGGCCTCAGCTCCTCCCACTAGCCCCCAGATCCACCTATACCTAAGGAGCCACTCCTACTCCTACTCACTACCTACCTACTTCCCCTTTATCCCCAGAGAGAGAAGCTGCCACCTGCATAAGGTGCAGACTGCCACATAGCTCTACTCCGCAGAAAAGTGCGATGCTATATAGGCGACAGAGGAAAAACAAAACAAAAAGTCACACAGAAGCTCCTTACTAGAAAACTTTAGTAAAACCAGTCTTAAGGGAACTGATTGGGTAAAGGGATGAGGTTCAGTGTTGAGTTGCTTGCCTAGCTTGTAGGAGGCCTTGAAACACAATAAATTTTAAATTCATCAAAAGAAAATTAAATGCCTTTCAATGTGGAACAAATTGTGTTTAAGAGCTATGTAATAAAAATAAAATGTTTCCCACACAGCTCCTCAGCCCCTAACCCACAATCACAGCAGGACAAGACCAAAAGCAAAACTGAATGCATAGCAAAGACTCAGAGGCTTCGGCAGGGGCCTAGGGTCACTGAAGTTGTTACAAAGCAGGACAAAATAGGCTGCCCTTCCTCACACATGCCTTCACCTCGTTCTCCAGGCCCCAGGATGGATATGAAAGTATAAATGAAAACTTGATGTAGACTTGAAGAGAGGCCAGGGGCCTGGGCAAGGCATAAGTTCTCCAGAGCAGGTTCTAATGGGGGCCATCCACACTGTTCTACCTTGGGCTATCGAGCCAGAACCTCTATTCATGATTCCAAGCTTCCAGGCTCTACAGTTTTTATTCTGACACTCTGTGCATTTTCTCTTCAAAATGCCTACAAAGGCTGGAAATCATGAAGATCAAAGGCGGCATAAAAAGAACCAGGGCTAAGAGCTGAGGTACTTGCCTAGCTTGTGGAAGGTCATGGAACACAATACCACTGGAACTCACAAAAAAGAAAGTGAAATACTTTTGTATGCCTAATAAAATGTGGCTCACTCCTGTCATCCTAGCTACTCAAGAGGCAGAGACGAGAGGATCCAGGTTCAAAGCCAGCTCAGGCAGGAAAGTTCTAAGACTGTTATCTCCAATGACCAACCAGAAAACCAGAAGTGGCGCTGTGACTCAGGTGATAGAGCACTAGTCTTCAGCCGAAGACCTTGAGGACAGAACTCAGGCACACAGTTCACACCTCACATCCAGCAAAGAAAAACATTTAAATAAATAAAAGTTTTAAAATAAATGTGTGTAAGAAAGACCTATATGATAAAAATGAAAATATTTTTTTTGCCAATCCTAGAGCTTGAACTCATGCTCTAGGCACTGTCCCTGAGCTTCTTTTGCTCAAAGGAAGTACTCTACCACTTGAGCCACATCAACACTTGCTGCTTTTTCTGTTTGTGCTGCTGAGGAATCCAACAGAGGGTTTGATGAATGCTAGGCGAGCACCCTACCACTAAGCCACATTCCCACCCCCAAATATCTTTTTGTGCTGGTCCTGGGGCTTGAACTCAGGCATGAGCCCTCTACAACTTGAGACACAGCTCTGCTTCCACTAGAGGTTTTTTTGTTGTTGATTGGTGATATAGAGCCTCATGGACTTTGCTACCAGGGCTGGATTCATACTGCAATCAACAGATTTTGGCCTCCTGAGTACATAGGATTACAGGCATAAGGAAAAAACATTTTCCACACATCCCCTCCACCCTAAACTCCGTGCCCTCTGCAAGACCTGGATTGGGGCCTATGTTCTCCTAACCAAGATTTGTTGGGGTCCACGGAGCCCATCCTACATTGGACTGGACACCTACCATTCCAACGCTCAACACTTAGGCCTCTCCTCTGTTGAGTGGGATCAAAGCCATGGATGATGGAAGGAAAAACAGGAAAAGGCCATTTAGGCCACACTTTCTGCTCCTGCCTTCTGCTACCTCCATCCAGCTCCTAATGAGACATCTCACGCCAGGCCTGGGGGCAGTGATGGCCCACTGAGACCACCATGGGACAAGACTCAGCATAAAGGTGCTTGCCTGCCTGGCATGGAATGCTCCAAAAACTACACAAAATACCTTGGTATGCCAAGTAAAATGTGCAATAAACAAGAGAGGCAGGCTGAACTTCACCACACACTTTCACAAATACCCCAACACCCATGCCCTGAGCCTGCCTAGACTGGAATCACCATCTAAAGTCTCTGCAGTGACTGGAAGCCTGGATCCAGAAGCCTGGTTTGGGACTGTTGTAATGTAAATTATCAGAGAAACCACATTCTGAAGGATCCAATCTTGGAGTCATTATTAGAATGCAAATAGTCTATAGGCAGGCAATTGTTACAATGGCCTGCTGCCCCCAAATATATTTATCACTGTTAGGAAACAGGCTAGAGAGGAAAGAAAGAACAAAAACTATACTAACAAACTAATTCAGCTCCAAGAGCTGATTTGGGACACCATGTTGACCAGAGATGAGACAGGAGACAGGACACAGGATGCAAACACGGAGATGTATGGGATGGTATAATGGCACCAGTGGTTGTCTGGGCCTAAATATGGTAAAGTCAGGGGACAGGGTAATAGGAAGCTGCTATTCACAAGCACTGGACTGACAGGTTCAGTAACCTACAAGGGAAGTACTCACACCTGTCTCCAGGAATTCAGGCACAACCATCAACAGGGGGTCAGAATTCCCTCCCTCCACCATGAAGAAGAGATGCCAGACCCTACAATTCAACATGTGGCCAAGATGGCACCGGAGAGACCTGACCTCCTTACTTCAGGGCCTAGCCACCCTGAAGCCACTACAGGAAGGCCACAAACGAACAAACAAGAGAGGAAGGCCGCACTTCTGCACACACAAACACCGCACACCCATGTTCTGGACCTGAAAGTGCCAGCTAAAAGTTTGACAATGACTGAAGCCGGCTATGGACGCCTGGTTTGGGGACTGGCCTCGCCCAAGCCACTTTAGGAGAAGCAGATGGTATTTCTCCACACTGTCCCTCACCTGTATCCATGCCCTGGGCCTGCCTAGACTGAAAGTGCCAACTAAAAGCCAGCTCTAGAAGCCTGGTTTGGGGACTGGCCTGACCAAAGCCACTTCAGGAAGGACACAAACCAACAGAGAGAGGCAGGAAGGCAGGTAATACAAACCAACACCCATGCCATGGGCCTTCCAAACTGAAAGCACTGGCTCTGCAGTGACTGGGAGCCAGCTCTGGAGGCGTGGTTTGAGGCCTAGCCTCACTGAAGCCACTTCAGGAAGGGCACAAACAAGCAAACAGGAGAGGCAGGCCCCACTCCTCCACACTTTCACAAACACCCCACAACCATGGCCTGGGCCTGCCAAAACTGAA
The DNA here is from genome assembly GCF_023159225.1 of Perognathus longimembris pacificus. NCBI lineage: Eukaryota > Metazoa > Chordata > Mammalia > Rodentia > Heteromyidae > Perognathus > Perognathus longimembris. The sequence goes on from NW_025960279.1 coordinate 7,260, forward strand.
AGCCCGCTAAATGCTCAGCACTGACTGGGGGAAGCCAGCTCTGGAGGCCTGTTTTGAGTTGTTAGCCTCACAAAAGCCACTTCAGGAAGGGCCCAATAGAGCAAACAGGAGAGGCAGGCCATGCTTCTCCACACACATTCACAAGCACCCCACACCCATGCCCTGGGCCACACCTGCCTGGAGGCTCAGCTTAGCTCTGTCTTCTGGAGTTGCCTCAAGGTCAGCTCGGTGCACCTGGGTTAGGTGTTCTCCACAAACAGGCTGCACCTGCGCATGGTCAGCGTTCCTCCAGGCTTCCCCACACAGACAAGCGGCGGCTGCCTGGTAGAACGGGTGTACAGAAGCCCAGGCCCACCACCGAGCCACAGTGAGCCTGACTAGCTTTGTAGGCCCGAACACAACTAGAGGGCCCTCAGAGAAAGGAGCTGCTTCCTAGCCTCAGTGGCAAGTCTGCTTGTTCCAGGCAGAACTGACCTAAACCAGTCCAGTGCACCTTGACCTCGCACTTCCTCTTTGCCCCTCCCCTCTTGATCTGTGATGTCCTATAAGCCCTGCCCCTTCACCTCACTTCCTGTCTCATGCTCCACCTCTTTCAAGCTGATGCTGCATAAGCCCCACCCCTGCAGCTCTCACTTCCACCCCCGTGCCCCTCCCCTCTCATGCTGTGATACCCCATAAACCAGGCCCCTTTAGCTCTAGCTTCCAGGCTCTTGCCCCGCCCCTCTGTGCTGTGATGCCACAAAAGCCCCACCCCTGCATCTCAGGCCCCACTCCTCCACACACTTCCACAGCCACCCTACAACCGTGGCATGGGCCTGCAAAGACAAAGCCATAGCTAAAAGGATCGGCATTGACGAAACCAGCTCCTGGTTTGAGGCCTAGCCTCACCAAAGCCACATCAGGAAGGGCCCAAAAGAGCAAACAGGGGAGGCAGGCTGCACTTCTCCACACACTTTCACAAACACCCCACACTCATTCCCTGGTCCCCACCTGGCAGGAAGCTCAGCTTAGCTCTGCTTGTCTTCCGGAGTTGCCTCAAGGTCAGCTCGGTGCACCTGGGTCCAGCCTTCTCCACCAACAAGCTGCATCTGCGCACGGTCGTCCAGGCTTCCCAACATGGAAAAGTGGCTGCTGCCTGGTGGGACGGGTGTATGGAAGCCCAGACCCACCACCAAACCACAGTGAGCCTGACCAGCTTTGTAGGCCCGAACACAACTAGAGGACCCTCAGAGAAAGGAGCTCTTCCTTAGCCACCTGGCAGGTCTGCTGGTTCAAGGCAGAGCAACCTAAACCAGTCCAGCGCCCAAGCTACGCCCCTTGACCTCTGACTTCCCCTCCCCTCTTGTTCTGTGTCACACCATAAGCACTGTCCCTTCACCTCTCACTTCCTTGCCCTTGGCCCTCCCCTCTCACGTTGTGATGCCCCAGAAGCACCGCCCATGCACCTCAAGCTTCCAGGTTCTTGCTCCACCTCCCCGCCCCCTAGATGCTCCTTCTGCCCCAGCACCTCACACTTACACACCCTTACCCCTCCCCTCTCCTGCTGTGATGCCCCACAAGCCACCCCCCCCTGCACCTCAGGCCCCACTCCTCCACACACATTCACAGCCAACCACAACCATTGCCTGGGGATGCCAAGGCTGAAAGCACAAGCACAAGCTAAAGCTAAAGGCTCCGAAGGCCTGGTTTGAGGCCAGCCTCAACAAAGTCACTTCAGGAAGGGCACAAATGAGCAAACACGAGAGGCAGGCCGTGCTCCTCCACACATTCATCCCCACCCCACAACCTTGGTCAGGGCCTGCCCCACCTCAGGACCTGGCCGCGGCCTCCACGGCGCCCTCCGGGGCCGGGCTTTCCCTCGGGCCCCGCTCCGCCCTCGGCCCCCCCGCCGGCTACGGGGCGACACGGGCGACCCGGGACCACAGGCCCGGAGGGCCGGGCGCGGAGCACTCCCCTCAGGTCTCCGCCCGAGGCGGAAGGCCGCGCCGCCCGGGCCTCGGCGGCCCCGGCCCCGCACTGCGGCGGGAGCTGGGCGGGAGCTGGGCGGCGCCCGGCGTCCCGACGCCCACACCTCCAGGACGGGGAGGGGCCGGGAGGGAGCCCGGGTCACCCCGCCGGAGGGAAGCGGGGGAGGGCGGCGTGACTGTTTACCTTTCCTCCCGCCCGCGCCTCGCCCCGCGGGCCGGGCCCAGCGCCTCTCCCGGCGACCGCCACGCGCAGCCCTGGCCCCGGCCCAGGAAGCCCACGGTGACTCAGCGATTTCCCCACCGCCGATTCCCGCCTCTCCGGCCTCTCGTGTGAAATCTCGCGATATCGCCGATGGGTAGGCCCGGCGCCCGCCGCAGCTCCCAGCGCCCGGCCGTGGAGGGAAGTCGGGCCGTGCCCTTTGAGTAACTTTGGTTTACAATGAGTGAAGCAGCCGCCGGTGGCTCCCGCCCCGCCGTCCCAGCTACTCAGGAGGCTGAGCTCTGAGAATTGCGGGGCAAGGCCAGCCCGGGCAGCCAAGTCCGTGAGCGTCTGGGTGCTGACCCTGAGTGTTTGTGCTCAAGGCTGCAGCTCTACTTGCAGATTTGTGTGGTTGACTGGAGATAAGAATCTCATGGACTTTTCTGCCTGGCCTGGGCCGGCTTCGAACCATGATCCTCTGATCCCAGCCTCCTGAAAAGCTGGGACTAAAGGCAAAAGCCACCTGCACGCAGCTTTGTTCAAGTGGTAGAGCACTAGCCTTGCGCACAAACGCTCAGAGACAGTACCCAGGCCGTGAGTTCAAGTCCCAGGAACAGCATGAGTACATGCAGCACACGTGCATGTGCGTGTGCACACTCACACACAATCTTCTCTGTAGGTCTTAAAATTGCCAAGACTGCACCATCATGCATGTGTCACTGTAGGGAGCATTGGAAAGGAGTGTTCACCAGTGTTGTTAAGCGTAAGCCGCAGTTTATGGTTTCAAGGAGAAAATGAAGCATATGACCAAGGGTCATCAAATGTTTAAGAAGCACTGTGGGGGGCTGGGGATATAGCCTAGTGGCAAGAGTGCCTGCCTCGGATACACGAGGCCCTAGGTTCGATTCCCCAGCACCACATATACAGAAAACGGCCAGAAGGGGCGCTGTGGCTCAAGTGGCAGAGTGCTAGCCTTGAGCGGGAAGAAGCCAGGGACAGTGCTCAGGCCCTGAGTCCAAGGCCCAGGACTGGCAAAAAAAAAAAAAAAAAAAAAAAAAGAAGCACTTTGGGCTCACACCTGTAATCCCAGGAACTCAGGAACACTGAGATTTAAGGATCATGGTTGGAAGCCACTCCAGGCAGAAAAGTCGATGAGAATCTCATCTCTAATTAACCACATTCTGACAGTAGGGTCTCTAGTATAACTAGGATGCTTCTTATAAAGTGGGACCTGGACAGATTTGCACAAAATGCTCTTTGGAGAAAATGCAGTATGAAAGAAAATAAAGGCTGCTCCTATTTCTGCTTTCTCTACAAAGTGTGTCGGAATTCAGAGTTCTTCAAGCTCTTCAGTACCTAGGACAGTGAACCAGAAATGATTAGGAAACATCTTACCTGATGCTGTCTTCTGTTTACCTTATGCTGTCTTCTGTACACACTGGCCAGACTCAGACTCGAGTAAAGTTTTACAATACTTTCTTTACCAGATGTCCTGTCCTGTCAGTCCACAGCTTCTCAACACAAATGTAAGAGCAGTAATCAGAAAGCAAGGAGACACAGCTTGTAACCAGTGGCCCACACCTATACTCCTAGCTATTCAGAAGGCTGAGATCTGAAGATCGTGGTTTGAAGCCAGGCTATGCAGGAAAATAAGACTTATCAACTTAAATGTAGAACTGTAGCTCAAGTGGGAGAGTACTAACCTTGAGCAAAAATGTTCAGGGACAAAACACAATTCCTAAGTTAAGGATCCACCAACACACACACACACACTCTCTCTCTCTCTCCTCTCTCTCTCTCTCTCTCACTCTCTCTCTCAAAAAAAAACAGAGACTGGGTTTTAATACAAGTAATTTTGAAGCAATACCCTTGGAGAACTGTTACAGAAAAGGAGTACTGTAGACTCCATTTTGTCCTTGTTAGCATTTCCCTAGCCTCAGGGCCTCAGCTCCTCCCACTAGCCCCCAGATCCACCTATACCTAAGGAGCCACTCCTACTCACTACCTACCTACTTCCCCTTTATCCCCAGAGAGAGAAGCTGCCACCTGCATAAGGTGCAGACTGCCACATAGCTCTCTCTCCCGTGGGAACTATAGCCCCACTAATAAACCTTCTTATGAACCTTTTTCTCCTGTCTGTGATTATCTCCACATGGTCCTCTGGGATGGCCGGGACAGATCCTTTCAGTTCTCAGCAGGACTCTCCTTTTCGTTTATTTTAATTTTGTTTTGTTTTGCCAGTCCTGGGCCTTGGACTCAGGGCCTGAGCACTGTCCCTGGCTCCTTTTTGATCAAGGCTAGAGCACTCTACCACTTGAGCCACAGCGCCCCTTCTGGATTTTTCTATATATGTGGTGCTGAGGAATCGAACCCAGGGCTTCATGTGATTTTTAATTTTGATACTATCATTTTATATGACCAAAAGCACATAGGCATTGCACCTTTGTATTCCTCCCCTTACTATCATCCTTTAGTTTCACAGTGTGTGACTGCATAGTTATTTCATTGTGTGTGTGTGCACACGCCTGTCCTTGTGCTTGAATGTAAGGCCTGGGCTTTTTTGTATTTCTTTTGGGGGGGGGGCGGGACTCAAGGATGATGTTCTATCAGTTAATCCACAGCTCTGCTTTCAGATTTCTGGTAGTTCACTGGAGGTGTCAGATGGACTTTTCTGCCCCGGGCTGCCTTCCAACTGTGACCCTCAGATCTCAGCACCACAGCAGGCGGGATCACAGGTGTGAGCCCCCCACCTCCCTTCCTGTTCGGTTTTGTGAACTAGTCTCTGCCCCTCCACCCTTCAACCTCCCAAGTCCTAAATTACAGGCATCCGGCACCACACCCACTCAGTCTCTCTCTCCCAAATCTGGTCCACTTCTCCTTAGTCGCAGAGCTGGGACCGGCCTGGGGCCCCCGCCGGCGACCCTCCCGGAAGGACCTGGCCGCGGCCTCCACGGCGCCCTCCGGGGCCGGGCTTTCCCTCGGCCCCGCTCCGCCCTCGGCCCCCCCGCCGGCTACAGGGCGACCACGGGCGACCCGGGACCGCAGGCCCGGAGGGCGGGCGCGGAGCACTCCCCTCAGGTCTCCGCCCGAGGCGGAAGGCCGCGCCGCCCGGGCCTCGGCGGCCCCGGCCCCGCACTGCGGCGGGAGCTGGGCGGGAGCTGGGCGGCGCCCGGCGTCCCGACGCCCCCACCTCCAGGACGGGGAGGGGCCGGGAGGGAGCCCGGGTCACCCCGCCGGAGGGAAGCGGGGAGGGCGGCGTGACTGTTTACCTTTCCTCCCGCCCGCGCCTCGCCCCGCGGGCCGGGGCCCAGCGCCTCTCCCGGCGACCGCCACGCGCAGCCCTGGCCCCCGGCCCAGGAAGCCCGCGGTGACTCAGCGATTTCCCCACCGCCGATTCCCGCCTCTCCGGCCTCTCGTGTGAAATCTCGCGATATCACCGATGGGTAGGCCCGGCGCCCCGCCGCAGCTCCAGCGCCCGGCCGTGGAGGGAAGTCGGGCCGTGCCCTTTGAGTAACTTTGGTTTACAATGAGTGAAGCAGCCGCCGGTGGCTCCCGCCCGCCGTCCCAGCTACTCAGGAGGCTGAGCTCTGAGAATTGCGGGCAAGGCCAGCCCGGGCAGCCAAGTCCGTGAGCGTCTTGGGTGCTGACCCTGAGTGTTTGTGCTCAAGGCTGCAGCTCTACTTGCAGATTTGTGTGGTTGACTGGAGATAAGAATCTCATGGACTTTTCTGCCTGGCCTGGGCCGGCTTCGAACCATGATCCTCTGATCCCAGCCTCCTGAAAAGCTGGGACTAAAGGCAAAAGCCACCTGCACGCAGCTTTGTTCAACTGGTAGAGCACTAGCCTTGCGCACAAACGCTCAGAGACAGTACCCAGGCCGTGAGTTCAAGTCCCAGGAACAGCATGAGTACATGCAGCACACGTGCATGTGCGTGTGCACACTCACACACAATCTTCTCTGTAGGTCTTAAAATTGCCAAGACTGCACCATCATGCATGTGTCACTGTAGGGAGCATTGGAAAGGAGTGTTCACCAGTGTTGTTAAGTGTAACCTGCAGTTTATGGTTTCAAGGAGAAAATGAAGCATATGACCAAGGGTCATCAAATGTTTAAGAAGCACTGTGGGGGGCTGGGGATATAGCCTAGTGGCAAGAGTGCCTGCCTCGGGATACACGAGGCCCTAGGTTCGATTCCCCAGCACCACATATACAGAAAACGGCCAGAAGGGGCGCTGTGGCTCAAGTGGCAGAGTGCTAGCCTTGAGCGGGAAGAAGCCAGGGACAGTGCTCAGGCCCTGAGTCCAAGGCCCAGGACTGGCAAAAAAAAAAAAAAAAAAAAAAAGAAGCACTTTGGGCTCACACCTGTAATCCCAGGAACTCAGGACACTGAGATTTAAGGATCATGGTTGGAAGCCACTCCAGGCAGAAAAGTCGATGAGAATCTCATCTCTAATTAACCACATTCTGACAGTAGGGTCTCTAGTATAACTAGGATGCTTCTTATAAAGTGGGACCTGGACAGATTTGCACAAAATGCTCTTTGGAGAAAATGCAGTATGAAAGAAAATAAAGGCTGCTCCTATTTCTGCTTTCTCTACAAAGTGTGTCGGAATTCAGAGTTCTTCAAGCTCTTCAGTACCTAGGACAGTGAACCAGAATGATTAGGAAACATCTTACCTGATGCTGTCTTCTGTTTACCTTATGCTGTCTTCTGTACACCTTATGCTGTCTTCTGTACACACTGGCCAGACTCAGACTCGAGTAAAGTTTTACAATACTTTCTTTACCAGATGTCCTGTCCTGTCAGTCCACAGCTTCTCACACAAATGTAAGAGCAGTAATCAGAAAGCAAGGAGACACAGCTTGTAACCAGTGGCCCACACCTATACTCCTAGCTATTCAGAAGGCTGAGATCTGAAGATCGTGGTTTGAAGCCAGGCTATGCAGGAAAATAAGACTTATCAACTTAAATGTAGAACTGTAGCTCAAGTGGGAGAGTACTAACCTTGAGCAAAAATGTTCAGGGACAAAACACAATTCCTAAGTTAAGGATCCACCAACACACACACACACTCTCTCTCTCTCTCTCTCAAAAAAAAAACAGAGACTGGGTTTTAATACAAGTAATTTGAAGCAATACCCTTGGAGAACTGTTACAGAAAAGGAGTACTGTAGACTCCATTTTGTCCTTGTTAGCATTTCCCTAGCCTCAGGGCCTCAGCTCCTCCCACTAGCCCCCAGATCCACCTATACCTAAGGAGCCACTCCTACTCACTACCTACCTACTTCCTCTTTATCCCCAGAGAGAGAAGCTGCCACCTGCATAAGGTGCAGACTGCCACATAGCTCTCTCTCCCGTGGGAACTATAGCCCCACTAATAAACCTTCTTATGAACCTTTTTCTCCTGTCTGTGATTATCTCCACATGGTCCTCTGGGATGGCCGGGAAAGATCCTTTCAGTTCTCAGCAGGACTCTCCTTTTAGTTTATTTTTAATTTTGTTTTGTTTTGCCAGTCCTGGGCCTTGGACTCAGGCCTGAGCACTGTCCCTGGCTCCTTTTTGATCAAGGCTAGAGCACTCTACCCACTTGAGCCACAGTGCCCCTTCTGGATTTTTCTATATATGTGGTGCTGAGGAATCGAACCCAGGGCTTCATGTGATTTTTAATTTTGATACTATCATTTTATATGACCAAAAGCACATAGGCATTGCACCTTCGTATTCCTCCCCTTACTATCATCCTTTAGTTTCACAGTGTGTGACTGCATAGTTATTTCATTGTGTGTGTGTGCACACGCCTGTCCTTGTGCTTGAATGTAAGGCCTGGCTTTTTTGTATTTCTTTTGGGGGGGGGGGGGCGGGACTCAAGGATGATGTTCTATCAGTTAATCCACAGCTCTGCTTTCAGATTTCTGGTAGTTCACTGGAGGTGTCAGATGGACTTTTCTGCCCCGGGCTGCCTTCCAACTGTGACCCTCAGATCTCAGCACCACAGCAGGCGGGATCACAGGGGTGAGCCCCCACTTCCCTTCCTGTTCGGTTTTGTGAACTAGTCTCTGCCCCTCCACCCTTCAACCTCCCAAGTCCTAAATTACAGGCATCCGGCACCACAGCCACTCAGTCTCTCTCTCCCAAATCTGGTCCACTTCTCCTTAGTCGCAGAGCCGGGACCGGCCTGGGGCCCCCGCCGGCGACCCTCCCGGAAGGACCCTGGCCGCGGCCTCCACGGCGCCCTCCGGGGCCGGGCTTTCCCTCGGCCCCGCTCCGCCCTCGGCCCCCCGCCGGCTACAGGGCGACCACGGGCGACCCGGGACCGCAGGCCCGGAGGGCCGGGCGCGGAGCACTCCCCTCAGGTCTCCGCCCGAGGCGGAAGGCCGCGCCGCCCGGGCCTCGGCGGCCCCGGCCCCGCACTGCGGCGGGAGCTGGGCGGGAGCTGGGCGGCGCCCGGCGTCCCGACGCCCCCACCTCCAGGACGGGGAGGGGCCGGGAGGGAGCCCGGGTCACCCCGCCGGAGGGAAGCGGGGAGGGCGGCGTGACTGTTTACCTTTCCTCCCGCCCCGCGCCTCGCCCCGCGGGCCGGGGCCCAGCGCCTCTCCCGGCGACCGCCACGCGCAGCCCTGGCCCCGGCCCAGGAAGCCCGCGGTGACTCAGCGATTTCCCCACCGCCGATTCCCGCCTCTCCGGCCTCTCGTGTGAAATCTCGCGATATCACCGATGGGTAGGCCCGGCGCCCGCCGCAGCTCCCAGCGCCCGGCCGTGGAGGGAAGTCGGGCCGTGCCCTTTGAGTAACTTTGGTTTACAATGAGTGAAGCAGCCGCCGGTGGCTCCCGCCCGCCGTCCCAGCTACTCAGGAGGCTGAGCTCTGAGAATTGCGGGGCAAGGCCAGCCCGGGCAGCCAAGTCCGTGAGCGTCTTGGGTGCTGACCCTGAGTGTTTGTGCTCAAGGCTGCAGCTCTACTTGCAGATTTGTGTGGTTGACTGGAGATAAGAATCTCATGGAATTTTCTGCCTGGCCTGGGCCGGCTTCGAACCATGATCCTCTGATCCCAGCCTCCTGAAAAGCTGGGACTAAAGGCAAAAGCCACCTGCACGCAGCTTTGTTCAACTGGTAGAGCACTAGCCTTGCGCACAAACGCTCAGAGACAGTACCAGGCCGTGAGTTCAAGTCCCAGGAACAGCATGAGTACATGCAGCACACGTGCATGTGCGTGTGCACACTCACACACAATCTTCTCTGTAGGTCTTAAAATTGCCAAGACTGCACCATCATGCATGTGTCACTGTAGGGAGCATTGGAAAGGAGTGTTCACCAGTGTTGTTAAGTGTAACCTGCAGTTTATGGTTTCAAGGAGAAAATGAAGCATATGACCAAGGGTCATCAAATGTTTAAGAAGCACTGTGGGGGCTGGGGATATAGCCTAGTGGCAAGAGTGCCTGCCTCGGATACACGAGGCCCTAGGTTCGATTCCCCAGCACCACATATACAGAAAACGGCCAGAAGGGGCGCTGTGGCTCAAGTGGCAGAGTGCTAGCCTTGAGCGGGAAGAAGCCAGGGACAGTGCTCAGGCCCTGAGTCCAAGGCCCAGGACTGGCAAAAAAAAAAAAAAAAAAAAAAAAGAAGCACTTTGGGCTCACACCTGTAATCCCAGGAACTCAGGACACTGAGATTTAAGGATCATGGTTGGAAGCCACTCCAGGCAGAAAAGTCGATGAGAATCTCATCTCTAATTAACCACATTCTGACAGTAGGGTCTCTAGTATAACTAGGATGCTTCTTATAAAGTGGGACCTGGACAGATTTGCACAAAATGCTCTTTGGAGAAAATGCAGTATGAAAGAAAATAAAGGCTGCTCCTATTTCTGCTTTCTCTACAAAGTGTGTCGGAATTCAGAGTTCTTCAAGCTCTTCAGTACCTAGGACAGTGAACCAGAAATGATTAGGAAACATCTTACCTGATGCTGTCTTCTGTTTACCTTATGCTGTCTTCTGTACACACTGGCCAGACTCAGACTCGAGTAAAGTTTTACAATACTTTCTTTACCAGATGTCCTGTCCTGTCAGTCCACAGCTCTCAACACAAATGTAAGAGCAGTAATCAGAAAGCAAGGAGACACAGCTTGTAACCAGTGGCCCACACCTATACTCCTAGCTATTCAGAAGGCTGAGATCTGAAGATCGTGGTTTGAAGCCAGGCTATGCAGGAAAATAAGACTTATCAACTTAAATGTAGAACTGTAGCTCAAGTGGGAGAGTACTAACCTTGAGCAAAAATGTTCAGGGACAAAACACAATTCCTAAGTTAAGGATCCACCAACCACACACACACCACACACACACACACACACACTCTCTCTCTCTCTCTCTCACTCTCTCTCTCAAATAAAAACAGAGACTGGGTTTTAATACAAGTAATTTTGAAGCAATACCCTTGGAGAACTGTTACAGAAAAGGAGTACTGTAGACTCCATTTTTGTCCTTGTTAGCATTTCCCTAGCCTCAGGGCCTCAGCTCCTCCCACTAGCCCCCAGATCCACCTATACCTAAGGAGCCACTCCTACTCCTACTCACTACCTACCTACTTCCCCTTTATCCCCAGAGAGAGAAGCTGCCACCTGCATAAGGTGCAGACTGCCACATAGCTCTACTCCGCAGAAAAGTGCGATGCTATATAGGCGACAGAGGAAAAACAAAACAAAAAGTCACACAGAAGCTCCTTACTAGAAAACTTTAGTAAACCAGTCTTAAGGGAACTGATTGGGTAAAGGGATGAGGTTTCAGTGTTGAGTTGCTTGCCTAGCTTGTAGGAGGCCTTGAAACACAATAAATTTTAAATTCATCAAAAAGAAAATTAAATGCCTTTCAATGTGGAACAAATTGTGTTTAAGAGCTATGTAATAAAAATAAAATGTTTCCCACACAGCTCCTCAGCCCCTAACCCACAATCACAGCAGGACAAGACCAAAAGCAAAACTGAATGCATAGCAAAGACTCAGAGGCTTCGGCAGGGGCCTAGGGTCACTGAAGTTGTTACAAAGCAGGACAAAATAGGCTGCCCTTCCTCACACATGCCTTCACCTCGTTCTCCAGGCCCCAGGATGGATATGAAAGTATAAATGAAAACTTGATGTAGACTTGAAGAGAGGCCAGGGGCCTGGGCAAGGCATAAGTTCTCCAGAGCAGGTTCTAATGGGGGCCATCCACCACTGTTTCTACCTTGGGCTATCGAGCCAGAACCTCTATTCATGATTCCAAGCTTCCAGGCTCTACAGTTTTTATTCTGACACTCTGTGCATTTTCTCTTCAAAATGCCTACAAAGGCTGGAAATCATGAAGATCAAAGGCGGCATAAAAAGAACCAGGGCTAAGAGCTGAGGTACTTGCCTAGCTTGTGGAAGGTCATGGAAACACAATACCACTGGAACTCACAAAAAAGAAAGTGAAATACTTTTGTATGCCTAATAAAATGTGGCTCACTCCTGTCATCCTAGCTACTCAAGAGGCAGAGACGAGAGGATCCAGGTTCAAAGCCAGCTCAGGCAGGAAAGTTCTAAGGACTGTTATCTCCAATGACCAACCAGAAAACCAGAAGTGGCGCTGTGACTCAGGTGATAGAGCACTAGTCTTCAGCCGAAGACCTTGAGGACAGAACTCAGGCACACAGTTCACACCTCACATCCAGCAAAGAAAAACATTTAAATAAATAAAAGTTTTAAAATAAATGTGTGTAAGAAAGACCTATATGATAAAAATGAAAATATTTTTTTTGCCAATCCTAGAGCTTGAACTCATGCTCTAGGCACTGTCCCTGAGCTTCTTTTGCTCAAAGGAAGTACTCTACCACTTGAGCACATCAACACTTGCTGCTTTTTCTGTTTGTGCTGCTGAGGAATCCAACAGAGGGTTTGATGAATGCTAGGCGAGCACCCTACCACTAAGCCACATTCCCACCCCCAAATATCTTTTTGTGCTGGTCCTGGGGCTTGAACTCAGGCATGAGCCCTCTACAACTTGAGACACAGCTCTGCTTCCACTAGAGGTTTTTTTGTTGTTGATTGGTGATATAGAGCCTCATGGACTTTGCTACCAGGGCTGGATTCATACTGCAATCAACAGATTTTGGCCTCCTGAGTACATAGGATTACAGGCATAAGGAAAAAACATTTTCCACACATCCCCTCCACCCTAAACTCCGTGCCCTCTGCAAGACCTGGATTGGGGCCTATGTTCTCCTAACCAAGATTTGTTGGGGTCCACGGAGCCCATCCTACATTGGACTGGACACCTACCATTCCAACGCTCAACACTTAGGCCTCTCCTCTGTTGAGTGGGATCAAAGCCATGGATGATGGAAGGAAAAACAGGAAAAGGCCATTTAGGCCACACTTTCTGCTCCTGCCTTCTGCTACCTCCATCCAGCTCCTAATGAGACATCTCACGCCAGGCCTGGGGGCAGTGATGGCCCACTGAGACCACCATGGGACAAGACTCAGCATAAAGGTGCTTGCCTGCCTGGCATGGAATGCTCCAAAAACTACACAAAATACCTTGGTATGCCAAGTAAAATGTGCAATAAACAAGAGAGGGCAGGCTGAACTTCACCACACACTTTCACAAATACCCCAACACCCATGCCCTGAGCCTGCCCTAGACTGGAATCACCATCTAAAGTCTCTGCAGTGACTGGAAGCCTGGATCCAGAAGCCTGGTTTGGGACTGTTGTAATGTAAATTATCAGAGAAACCACATTCTGAAGGATCCAATCTTGGAGTCATTATTAGAATGCAAATAGTCTATAGGCAGGCAATTGTTACAATGGCCTGCTGCCCCCAAATATATTTATCACTGTTAGGAAACAGGCTAGAGAGGAAAGAAAGAACAAAAACTATACTAACAAACTAATTCAGCTCCAAGAGCTGATTTGGGACACCATGTTGACCAGAGATGAGACAGGAGACAGGACACAGGATGCAAACACGGAGATGTATGGGATGGTATAATGGCATCAGTGGTTGTCTGGGCCTAAATATGGTAAAGTCAGGGGACAGGGTAATAGGAAGCTGCTATTCACAAGCACTGGACTGACAGGTTCAGTAACCTACAAGGGAAGTACTCACACCTGTCTCCAGGAATTCAGGCACAACCATCAACAGGGGGTCAGAATTCCCTCCCTCCACCATGAAGAAGAGATGCCAGACCCTACAATTCAACATGTGGCCAAGATGGCACCGGAGAGACCTGACCTCCTTACTTCAGGGCCTAGCCACCCTGAAGCCACTACAGAAGGCCACAAACGAACAAACAAGAGAGGAAGGCCGCACTTCTGCACACACAAACACCGCACACCCATGTTCTGGACCTGAAAGTGCCAGCTAAAAGTTTGACAATGACTGAAGCCGGCTATGGACGCCTGGTTTGGGGACTGGCCTCGCCCAAGCCACTTTAGGAGAAGCAGATGGTATTTCTCCACACTGTCCCTCACCTGTATCCATGCCCTGGGCCTGCCTAGACTGAAAGTGCCAACTAAAAGCCAGCTCTAGAAGCCTGGTTTGGGGACTGGCCTGACCAAAGCCACTTCAGGAAGGACACAAACCAACAGAGAGAGGCAGGAAGGCAGGTAATACAAACCAACACCCATGCCATGGGCCTTCCAAACTGAAAGCACTGGCTCTGCAGTGACTGGGAGCCAGCTCTGGAGGCGTGGTTTGAGGCCTAGCCTCACTGAAGCCACTTCAGGAAGGGCACAAACAAGCAAACAGGAGAGGCAGGCCCCACTCCTCCACACTTTCACAAACACCCCACAACCATGGCCTGGGCCTGCCAAAACTGAAAGCCCGCTAAATGCTCAGCACTGACTGGGGAAGCCAGCTCTGGAGGCCTGTTTTGAGTTGTTAGCCTCACAAAAGCCACTTCAGGAAGGGCCCAATAGAGCAAACAGGAGAGGCAGGCCATGCTTCTCCACACACATTCACAAGCACCCCACACCCATGCCCTGGGCCACACCTGCCTGGAGGCTCAGCTTAGCTCTGTCTTCTGGAGTTGCCTCAAGGTCAGCTCGGTGCACCTGGGTTAGGTGTTCTCCACAAACAGGCTGCACCTGCGCATGGTCAGCGTTCCTCCAGGCTTCCCCACACAGACAAGCGGCGGCTGCCTGGTAGAACGGGTGTACAGAAGCCCAGGCCCACCACCGAGCCACAGTGAGCCTGACTAGCTTTGTAGGCCCGAACACAACTAGAGGGCCCTCAGAGAAAGGAGCTGCTTCCTAGCCTCAGTGGCAAGTCTGCTTGTTCCAGGCAGAACTGACCTAAACCAGTCCAGTGCACCTTGACCTCGCACTTCCTCTTTGCCCCTCCCCTCTTGATCTGTGATGTCCTATAAGCCCTGCCCCTTCACCTCACTTCCTGTCTCATGCTCCACCTCTTTCAAGCTGATGCTGCATAAGCCCCACCCCTGCAGCTCTCACTTCCACCCCCGTGCCCCTCCCCTCTCATGCTGTGATACCCCATAAACCAGGCCCCTTTAGCTCTAGCTTCCAGGCTCTTGCCCCGCCCCTCTGTGCTGTGATGCCACAAAAGCCCCACCCCTGCATCTCAGGCCCCACTCCTCCACACACTTCCACAGCCACCCTACAACCGTGGCATGGGCCTGCAAAGACAAAGCCATAGCTAAAAGGATCGGCATTGACGAAACCAGCTCCTGGTTTGAGGCCTAGCCTCACCAAAGCCACATCAGGAAGGGCCCAAAAGAGCAAACAGGGGAGGCAGGCTGCACTTCTCCACACACTTTCACAAACACCCCACACTCATTCCCTGGTCCCCACCTGGCAGGAAGCTCAGCTTAGCTCTGCTTGTCTTCCGGAGTTGCCTCAAGGTCAGCTCGGTGCACCTGGGTCCAGCCTTCTCCACCAACAAGCTGCATCTGCGCACGGTCGTCCAGGCTTCCCAACATGGAAAAGTGGCTGCTGCCTGGTGGGACGGGTGTATGGAAGCCCAGACCCACCACCAAACCACAGTGAGCCTGACCAGCTTTGTAGGCCCGAACACAACTAGAGGACCCTCAGAGAAAGGAGCTCTTCCTTAGCCACCTGGCAGGTCTGCTGGTTCAAGGCAGAGCAACCTAAACCAGTCCAGCGCCCAAGCTACGCCCCTTGACCTCTGACTTCCCCTCCCCTCTTGTTCTGTGTCACACCATAAGCACTGTCCCTTCACCTCTCACTTCCTTGCCCTTGGCCCTCCCCTCTCACGTTGTGATGCCCCAGAAGCACCGCCCATGCACCTCAAGCTTCCAGGTTCTTGCTCCACCTCCCCGCCCCCCTAGATGCTCCTTCTGCCCCAGCACCTCACACTTACACACCCTTACCCCTCCCCCTCTCCTGCTGTGATGCTCCACAAGCCACCCCCCCCCTGCACCTCAGGCCCCACTCCTCCACACACATTCACAGCCAACCACAACCATTGCCTGGGATGCCAAGGCTGAAAGCACAAGCACAAGCTAAAAGCTAAAGGCTCCGAAGGCCTGGTTTGAGGCCAGCCTCAACAAAGTCACTTCAGGAAGGGCACAAATGAGCAAACACGAGAGGCAGGCCGTGCTCCTCCACACATTCATCCCCACCCCACAACCTTGGTCAGGGCCTGCCCCACCTCAGGACCTGGCCGCGGCCTCCACGGCGCCCTCCGGGGCCGGGCTTTCCCTCGGCCCCGCTCCGCCCTCGGCCCCCCGCCGGCTACGGGGCGACCACGGGCGACCCGGGACCACAGGCCCGGAGGGCCGGGCGCGGAGCACTCCCCTCAGGTCTCCGCCCGAGGCGGAAGGCCGCGCCGCCCGGGCCTCGGCGGCCCCGGCCCCGCACTGCGGCGGGAGCTGGGCGAGAGCTGGGCGGCGCCCGGCGTCCCGACGCCCCCACCTCCAGGACGGGGAGGGGCCGGGAGGGAGCCCGGGTCACCCCGCCGGAGGGAAGCGGGGAGGGCGGCGTGACTGTTTACCTTTCCTCCCGCCCGCGCCTCGCCCCGCGGGCCGGGCCCAGCGCCTCTCCCCGGCGACCGCCACGCGCAGCCCTGGCCCCGGCCCAGGAAGCCCGCGGTGACTCAGCGATTTCCCCACCGCCGATTCCCGCCTCTCCGGCCTCTCGTGTGAAATCTCGCGATATCGCCGATGGGTAGGCCCGGCGCCCGCCGCAGCTCCCAGCGCCCGGCCGTGGAGGGAAGTCGGGCCGTGCCCTTTGAGTAACTTTGGTTTACAATGAGTGAAGCAGCCGCCGGTGGCTCCCGCCCGCCGTCCCAGCTACTCAGGAGGCTGAGCTCTGAGAATTGCGGGGCAAGGCCAGCCCGGGCAGCCAAGTCCGTGAGCGTCTTGGGTGCTGACCCTGAGTGTTTGTGCTCAAGGCTGCAGCTCTACTTGCAGATTTGTGTGGTTGACTGGAGATAAGAATCTCATGGACTTTTCTGCCTGGCCTGGGCCGGCTTCGAACCATGATCCTCTGATCCCAGCCTCCTGAAAAGCTGGGACTAAAGGCAAAAGCCACCTGCACGCAGCTTTGTTCAAGTGGTAGAGCACTAGCCTTGCGCACAAACGCTCAGAGACAGTACCCAGGCCGTGAGTTCAAGTCCCAGGAACAGCATGAGTACATGCAGCACACGTGCATGTGCGTGTGCACACTCACACACAATCTTCTCTGTAGGTCTTAAAATTGCCAAGACTGCACCATCATGCATGTGTCACTGTAGGGAGCATTGGAAAGGAGTGTTCACCAGTGTTGTTAAGTGTAAGCTGCAGTTTATGGTTTCAAGGAGAAAATGAAGCATATGACCAAGGGTCATCAAATGTTTAAGAAGCACTGTGGGGGGCTGGGGATATAGCCTAGTGGCAAGAGTGCCTGCCTCGGATACACGAGGCCCTAGGTTCGATTCCCCAGCACCACATATACAGAAAACGGCCAGAAGGGGCGCTGTGGCTCAAGTGGCAGAGTGCTAGCCTTGAGCGGGAAGAAGCCAGGGACAGTGCTCAGGCCCTGAGTCCAAGGCCCAGGACTGGCAAAAAAAAAAAAAAAAAAAAAGAAGCACTTTGGGCTCACACCTGTAATCCCAGGAACTCAGGACACTGAGATTTAAGGATCATGGTTGGAAGCCACTCCAGGCAGAAAAGTCGATGAGAATCTCATCTCTAATTAACCACATTCTGACAGTAGGGTCTCTAGTATAACTAGGATGCTTCTTATAAAGTGGGACCTGGACAGATTTGCACAAAATGCTCTTTGGAGAAAATGCAGTATGAAAGAAAATAAAGGCTGCTCCTATTTCTGCTTTCTCTACAAAGTGTGTCGGAATTCAGAGTTCTTCAAGCTCTTCAGTACCTAGGACAGTGAACCAGAAATGATTAGGAAACATCTTACCTGATGCTGTCTTCTGTTTACCTTATGCTGTCTTCTCTACACCTTATGCTGTCTTCTGTACACACTGGCCAGACTCAGACTCGAGTAAAGTTTTACAATACTTTCTTTACCAGATGTCCTGTCCTGTCAGTCCACAGCTTCTCAACACAAATGTAAGAGCAGTAATCAGAAAGCAAGGAGACACAGCTTGTAACCAGTGGCCCACACCTATACTCCTAGCTATTCAGAAGGCTGAGATCTGAAGATCGTGGTTTGAAGCCAGGCTATGCAGGAAAATAAGACTTATCAACTTAAATGTAGAACTGTAGCTCAAGTGGGAGAGTACTAACCTTGAGCAAAAATGTTCAGGGACAAAACACAATTCCTAAGTTAAGGATCCACCAACACACACACACACACACTCTCT
Source organism: Perognathus longimembris pacificus (assembly GCF_023159225.1). NCBI lineage: Eukaryota > Metazoa > Chordata > Mammalia > Rodentia > Heteromyidae > Perognathus > Perognathus longimembris. Next base: position 25,218 of record NW_025960279.1, read on the forward strand.
CTCTCTCTCTCTCTCTCTCTCACTCTCTCTCTCACTCTCTCTCTCAAAAAAAAAACAGAGACTGGGTTTTAATACAAGTAATTTTGAAGCAATACCCTTGGAGAACTGTTACAGAAAAGGAGTACTGTAGACTCCATTTTGTCCTTGTTAGCATTTCCCTAGCCTCAGGGCCTCAGCTCCTCCCACTAGCCCCCAGATCCACCTATACCTAAGGAGCCACTCCTACTCACTACCTACCTACTTCCCTTTATCCCCAGAGATAGAAGCTGCCACCTGCATAAGGTGCAGACTGCCACATAGCTCTCTCTCCCGTGGGAACTATAGCCCCACTAATAAACCTTCTTAGGAACCTTTTTCTCCTGTCTGTGATTATCTCCACATGGTCCTCTGGGATGGCCGGGACAGATCCTTTCAGTTCTCAGCAGGACTCTCCTTTTAGTTTATTTTTAATTTTGTTTTGTTTTGCCAGTCCTGGGCCTTGGACTCAGGGCCTGAGCACTGTCCCTGGCTCCTTTTTGATCAAGGCTAGAGCACTCTACCACTTGAGCCACAGCGCCCCTTCTGGATTTTTCTATATATGTGGTGCTGAGGAATCGAACCCAGGGCTTCATGTGATTTTTAATTTTGATACTATCATTTTATATGACCAAAAGCACATAGGCATTGCACCTTTGTATTCCTCCCCTTACTATCATCCTTTAGTTTCACAGTGTGTGACTGCATAGTTATTTCATTGTGTGTGTGTGCACACGCCTGTCCTTGTGCTTGAATGTAAGGCCTGGGCTTTTTTGTATTTTTTTTTGTGGGGGGGGGCGGGACTCAAGGATGATGTTCTATCAGTTAATCCACAGCTCTGCTTTCAGATTTCTGGTAGTTCACTGGAGGTGTCAGATGGACTTTTCTGCCCCGGGCTGCCTTCCAACTGTGACCCTCAGATCTCAGCACCACAGCAGGCGGGATCACAGGTGTGAGCCCCCACCTCCCTTCCTGTTCGGTTTTGTGAACTAGTCTCTGCCCCTCCACCCTTCAACCTCCCAAGTCCTAAATTACAGGCATCCGGCACCAAACCCACTCAGTCTCTCTCTCCCAAATCTGGTGCACTTCTCCTTAGTCGCAGAGCCGGGACCGGCCTGGGGCCCCCGCCGGCGACCCTCCCGGAAGGACCTGGCCGCGGCCTCCACGGCGCCCTCCGGGGCCGGGCTTTCCCTCGGCCCCGCTCCGCCCTCGGCCTCCCCGCCGGCTACGGGGGTGACCACGGGCGACCCGGGACCGCAGGCCCCGAGGGCCGGGCGCGGGGAACTCCCCTCAGGTCTCCGCCCGAGGCGGAAGGCCGCGCCGCCCGGGCCTCGGCGGCCCCGGGCCCGCACTGCGGCGGAGCTGGGCGGGAGCTGGGCGGCGCCCGGCGTCCCGACGCCCACACCTCCAGGACGGGGAGGGGCCGGGAGGGAGCCCGGGTCACCCCGCCGGAGGGAAGCGGGGAGGGCGGCGTGACTGTTTACCTTTCCTCCCGCCCGCGCCTCGCCCCGCGGGCCGGGCCCAGCGCCTCTCCCGGCGACCGCCACGCGCAGCCCCTGGCCCCGGCCCAGGAAGCCCGCGGTGACTCAGCGATTTCCCCACCGCCGATTCCCGCCTCTCCGGCCTCTCGTGTGAAATCTCGCGATATCGCCGATGGGTAGGCCCGGCGCCCGCCGCAGCTCCCAGCGCCCGGCCGTGGAGGGAAGTCGGGCCGTGCCCTTTGAGTAACTTTGGTTTACAATGAGTGAAGCAGCCGCCGGTGGCTCCCGCCCGCCGTCCCAGCTACTCAGGAGGCTGAGCTCTGAGAATTGCGGGGGCAAGGCCAGCCCGGGCAGCCAAGTCCGTGAGCGTCTTGGGTGCTGACCCTGAGTGTTTGTGCTCAAGGCTGCAGCTCTACTTGCAGATTTGTGTGGTTGACTGGAGATAAGAATCTCATGGACTTTTCTGCCTGGCCTGGGCCGGCTTCGAACCATGATCCTCTGATCCCAGCCTCCTGAAAAGCTGGGACTAAAGGCAAAAGCCACCTGCACGCAGCTTTGTTCAAGTGGTAGAGCACTAGCCTTGCGCACAAACGCTCAGAGACAGTACCCAGGCCGTGAGTTCAAGTCCCAGGAACAGCATGAGTACATGCAGCACACGTGCATGTGCGTGTGCACACTCACACACAATCTTCTCTGTAGGTCTTAAAATTGCCAAGACTGCACCATCATGCATGTGTCACTGTAGGGAGCATTGGAAAGGAGTGTTCACCAGTGTTGTTAAGTGTAAGCTGCAGTTTATGGTTTCAAGGAGAAAATGAAGCATATGACCAAGGGTCATCAAATGTTTAAGAAGCACTGTGGGGGGCTGGGGATATAGCCTAGTGGCAAGAGTGCCTGCCTCGGATACACGAGGCCCTAGGTTCGATTCCCCAGCACCACATATACAGAAAACGGCCAGAAGGGGCGCTGTGGCTCAAGTGGCAGAGTGCTAGCCTTGAGCGGGAAGAAGCCAGGGACAGTGCTCAGGCCCTGAGTCCAAGGCCCAGGACTGGCAAAAAAAAAAAAAAAAAAAAAGAAGCACTTTGGGCTCACACCTGTAATCCCAGCAACTCAGGACACTGAGATTTAAGGATCATGGTTGGAAGCCACTCCAGGCAGAAAAGTCGATGAGAATCTCATCTCTAATTAACCACATTCTGACAGTAGGGTCTCTAGTATAACTAGGATGCTTCTTATAAAGTGGGACCTGGACAGATTTGCACAAAATGCTCTTTGGAGAAAATGCAGTATGAAAGAAAATAAAGGCTGCTCCTATTTCTGCTTTCTCTACAAAGTGTGTCGGAATTCAGAGTTCTTCAAGCTCTTCAGTACCTAGGACAGTGAACCAGAAATGATTAGGAAACATCTTACCTGATGCTGTCTTCTGTTTACCTTATGCTGTCTTCTGTACACACTGGCCAGACTCAGACTCGAGTAAAGTTTTACAATACTTTCTTTACCAGATGTCCTGTCCTGTCAGTCCACAGCTTCTCAACACAAATGTAAGAGCAGTAATCAGAAAGCAAGGAGACACAGCTTGTAACCAGTGGACCACACCTATACTCCTAGCTATTCAGAAGGCTGAGATCTGAAGATCGTGGTTTGAAGCCAGGCTATGCAGGAAAATAAGACTTATCAACTTAAATGTAGAACTGTAGCTCAAGTGGGAGAGTACTAACCTTGAGCAAAAATGTTCAGGGACAAAACACAATTCCTAAGTTAAGGATCCACCAACACACACACACCACACACACACACACACACACACACACACACACACACACACACACACTCTCTCTCTCTCTCTCTCTCTCTCACTCTCTCTCAAAAAAAAAACAGAGACTGGGTTTTAATACAAGTAATTTTGAAGCAATACCCTTGGAGAACTGTTACAGAAAAGGAGTACTGTAGACTCCATTTTGTCCTTGTTAGCATTTCCCTAGCCTCAGGGCCTCAGCTCCTCCCACTAGCCCCCAGATCCACCTATACTAAGGAGCCACTCCTACTCACTACCTACCTACTTCCCCCTTTATCCCAGAGAGAGAAGCTGCCACCTGCATAAGGTGCAGACTGCCACATAGCTCTCTCTCCCGTGGGAACTATAGCCCCACTAATAAACCTTTTATGAACCTTTTTCTCCTGTCTGTGATTATCTCCACATGGTCCTCTGGGATGGCCGGGACAGATCCTTTCAGTTCTCAGCAGGACTCTCCTTTTAGTTTATTTTTAATTTTGTTTTGTTTTGCCAGTCCTGGGCCTTGGACTCAGGGCCTGAGCACTGTCCCCTGGCTCCTTTTTGATCAAGGCTAGAGCACTCTACCACTTGAGCCACAGCGCCCCTTCTGGATTTTTCTATATATGTGGTGCTGAGGAATCGAACCCAGGGCTTCATGTGATTTTTAATTTTGATACTATCATTTTATATGACCAAAAGCACATAGGCATTGCACCTTTGTATTCCTCCCCTTACTATCATCCTTTAGTTTCACAGTGTGTGACTGCATAGTTATTTCATTGTGTGTGTGTGTGCACACGCCTGTCCTTGTGCTTGAATGTAAGGCCTGGGCTTTTTTGTATTTTTTTTGTGGGGGGGGGCGGGACTCAAGGATGATGTTCTATCAGTTAATCCACAGCTCTGCTTTCAGATTTCTGGTAGTTCACTGGAGGTGTCAGATGGACTTTTCTGCCCCGGGCTGCCTTCCAACTGTGACCCTCAGATCTCAGCACCACAGCAGGCGGGATCACAGGTGTGAGCCCCCACCTCCCTTCCTGTTCGGTTTTGTGAACTAGTCTCTGCCCCTCCACCCTTCAACCTCCCAAGTCCTAAATTACAGGCATCCGGCACCACACCCACTCAGTCTCTCTCTCCCAAATCTGGTCGACTTCTCCTTAGTCGCAGAGCCGGGACCGGCCTGGGGCCCCCGCCGGCGACCCTCCCGGAAGGACCTGGCCGCGGCCTCCACGGCGCCCTCCGGGGCCGGGCTTTCCCTCGGCCCCGCTCCGCCCTCGGCCTCCCCGCCGGCTACGGGGGTGACCAAGGGCGACCCGGGACCGCAGGCCCCGAGGCCGGGCGCGGGGAAACTCCCCTCAGGTCTCCGCCCGAGGCGGAAGGCCGCGCCGCCCGGGCCTCGGCGGCCCCGGGCCCGCACTGCGGCGGGAGCTGGGCGGGAGCTGGGCGGCGCCCGGCGTCCCGACGCCCCCACCTCCAGGACGGGGAGGGGCCGGGAGGGAGCCCGGGTCACCCCGCCGGAGGGAAGCGGGGAGGGCGGCGTGACTGTTTACCTTTCCTCCCGCCCGCGCCTCGCCCCGCGGGCCGGGGCCCAGCGCCTCTCCCCGGCGACCGCCACGCGCAGCCCTGGCCCCGGCCCAGGAAGCCCGCGGTGACTCAGCGATTTCCCCACCGCCGATTCCCGCCTCTCCGGCCTCTCGTGTGAAATCTCGCGATATCGCCGATGGGTAGGCCCGGCGCCCGCCGCAGCTCCCAGCGCCCGGCCGTGGAGGGAAGTCGGGCCGTGCCCTTTGAGTAACTTTGGTTTACAATGAGTGAAGCAGCCGCCGGTGGCTCCCGCCCGCCGTCCCAGCTACTCAGGAGGCTGAGCTCTGAGAATTGCGGGGCAAAGCCAGCCCGGGCAGCCAAGTCCGTGAGCGTCTTGGGTGCTGGCCCTGAGTGTTTGTGCTCAAGGCTGCAGCTCTACTTGCAGATTTGTGTGGTTGACTGGAGATAAGAATCTCATGGACTTTTCTGCCTGGCCTGGGCCGGCTTCGAACCATGATCCTCTGATCCCAGCCTCCTGAAAAGCTGGACTAAAGGCAAAAGGCCACCTGCACGCAGCTTTGTTCAACTGGTAGAGCACTAGCCTTGCGCACAAACGCTCAGAGACAGTACCCCAGGCCGTGAGTTCAAGTCCCAGGAACAGCAAGAGTACATGCAGCACACGTGCATGTGCGTGTGCACACTCACACACAATCTTCTCTGTAGGTCTTAAAATTGCCAAGACTGCACCATCATGCATGTGTCAGTGTAGGGAGCACTGGAAAGGAGTGTTCACCAGTGTTGTTAAGTGTAAGCTGCAGTTTTTGGTTTCAAGGAGAAAATGAAGCATATGACCAAGGGTCATCAAATGTTTAAGAAGCACTGTGGGCTCACACCTGTAATCCCAGCAACTCAGGACACTGAGATTTAAGGATCATGGTTGGAAGCCACTCCAGGCAGAAAAGTCGATGAGAATCTCATCTCTAATTAACCACATTCTGACACTAGGGTCTCTAGTATAACTAGGATGCTTCTTATAAAGTGGGACCTGGAAAGATTTGCACAAAATGCTCTTTGGAGAAAATGCAGTATGAAAGAAAATAAAGGCTGCTCCTATTTCTGCTTTCTCTACAAAGTGTGTCAGAATTCAGAGTTCTTCAAGCTCTTCAGTACCTAGGACAGTGAACCAGAAATGATTAGGAAACATCTTACCTGATGCTGTCTTCTGTTTACCTTATGCTGTCTTCTGTACACACTGGCCAGACTCAGACTCGAGTAAAGTTTTACAATACTTTCTTTACCAGATGTCCTGTCCTTTCAGTCCACAGCTTCTCAACACAAACGTAAGAGCAGTAATCAGAAAGCAAGGAGACACAGCTTGTAACCAGTGGCCCACACCTATACTCATAGCTATTCAGAAGGCTGAGATCTGAAGATCGTGGTTTGAAGCCAGGCTATGCAGGAAAATAAGACTTATCAACTTAAATGTAGAACTGTAGCTCAAGTGGGAGAGTACTAACCTTGAGCAAAAATGTTCAGGGACAAAACACAATTCCTAAGTTAAGGATCCACCAACACACACACACACACACACCTCTCTCTCTCTCTCTCTCTCTCTCTCACTCTCTCTCTCAAAAAAAAACAGAGACTGGGTTTTAATACAAGTAATTTTGAAGCAATACCCTTGGAGAACTGTTACAGAAAAGGAGTACTGTAGACTCCATTTTGTCCTTGTTAGCATTTCCCTAGCCTCAGGGCCTCAGCTCCTCCCACTAGCCCCCAGATCCACCTATACCTAAGGAGCCACTCCTACTCACTACCTACCTACTTCCCCCTTTATTCCCAGAGAGAGAAGCTGCCACCTGCATAAGGTGCAGACTGCCACATAGCTCTCTCTCCCGTGGGAACTATAGCCCCACTAATAAACCTTCTTATGAACCTTTTTCTCCTGTCTGTGATTATCTCCACATGGTCCTCTGGGATGGCCGGGAAAGATCCTTTCAGTTCTCAGCAGGACTCTCCTTTTAGTTTATTTTTAATTTTGTTTTGTTTTGCCAGTCCTGGGCCTTGGACTCAGGGCCTGAGCACTGTCCCTGGCTCCTTTTTGATCAAGGCTAGAGCACTCTACCACTTGAGCCACAGTGCCCCTTCTGGATTTTTCTATATATGTGGTGCTGAGGAATCGAACCCAGGGCTTCATGTGATTTTTAATTTTGATACTATCATTTTATATGACCAAAAGCACATAGGCATTGCACCTTTGTATTCCTCCCCTTACTATCATCCTTTAGTTTCACAGTGTGTGACTGCATAGTTATTTCATTGTGTGTGTGTGCACACGCCTGTCCTTGTGCTTGAATGTAAGGCCTGGGCTTTTTTGTATTTCTTTTTGGGGGGGGGGGGCGGGACTCAAGGATGATGTTCTATCAGTTAATCCACAGCTCTGCTTTCAGATTTCTGGTAGTTCACTGGAGGTGTCAGATGGACTTTTCTGCCCCGGGCTGCCTTCCAACTGTGACCCTCAGATCTCAGCACCACAGCAGGCGGGATCACAGGTGTGAGCCCCCACTTCCCTTCCTGTTCGGTTTTGTGAACTAGTCTCTGCCCCTCCACCCTTCAACCTCCCAAGTCCTAAATTACAGGCATCCGGCACCACAGCCACTCAGTCTCTCTCTCCCAAATCTGGTCCACTTCTCCTTAGTCGCAGAGCCGGGACCGGCCTGGGGCCCCCCGCCGGCGACCCTCCCGGAAGGACCTGGCCGCGGCCTCCACGGCGCCCTCCGGGGCCGGGCTTTCCCTCGGCCCCGCTCCGCCCTCGGCCCCCCGCCGGCTACGGGGCGACCACGGGCGACCCGGGACCACAGGCCCGGAGGGCTGGGCGCGGAGCACTCCCCTCAGGTCTCCGCCCGAGGCGGAAGGCCGCGCCGCCCGGCCTCGGCGGCTCCGGCCACCGCACTGCGGCGGGAGCTGGGCGGGAGCTGGGCGGCGCCCGGCGTCCCGACGCCCCCACCTCCAGGACGGGGAGGGGCCGGGAGGGAGCCCGGGTCACCCCGCCGGAGGGAAGCGGGGAGGGCGGCGTGACTGTTTACCTTTCCTCCCGCCCAGCGCCTCGCCCCGCGGGCCGGGCCCAGCGCCTCTCCCGGCGACCGCCACGCGCAGCCCTGGCCCCGGCCCAGGAAGCCCGCGGTGACTCAGCGATTTCCCCACCGCCGATTCCCGCCTCTCCGGCCTCTCGTGTGAAATCTCGCGATATCGCCGATGGGTAGGCCCGGCGCCCGCCGCAGCTCCCAGCGCCCGGCTGTGGAGGGAAGTCGGGCCGTGCCCTTTGAGTAACTTTGGTTTACAATGAGTGAAGCAGCCGCCGGTGGCTCCCGCCCGCCGTCCCAGCTACTCAGGAGGCTGAGCTCTGAGAATTGCGGGGCAAGGCCAGCCCGGGCAGCCAAGTCCGTGAGCGTCTTGGGTGCTGGCCCTGAGTGTTTGTGCTCAAGGCTGCAGCTCTACTTGCAGATTTGTGTGGTTGACTGGAGATAAGAATCTCATGGACTTTTCTGCCTGGCCTGGGCCGGCTTCGAACCATGATCCTCTGATCCCAGCCTCCTGAAAAGCTGGGACTAAAGGCAAAAGCCACCTGCACGCAGCTTTGTTCAAGTGGTAGAGCACTAGCCTTGCGCACAAACGCTCAGAGACAGTACCCAGGCCGTGAGTTCAAGTCCCAGGAACAGCATGACTACATGCAGCACACGTGCATGTGCGTGTGCACCACTCCACACACAATCTTCTCTGTAGGTCTTAAAATTGCCAAGACTGCACCATCATGCATGTGTCACTGTAGGGAGCATTGGAAAGGAGTGTTCACCAGTGTTGTTAAGTGTAAGCTGCAGTTTATGGTTTCAAGGAGAAAATGAAGCATATGACCAAGGGTCATCAAATGTTTAAGAAGCACTGTGGGGGGCTGGGGATATAGCCTAGTGGCAAGAGTGCCTGCCTCGGATACACGAGGCCCTAGGTTCGATTCCCCAGCACCACATATACAGAAAACGGCCAGAAGGGGCGCTGTGGCTCAAGTGGCAGAGTGCTAGCCTTGAGCGGGGAAGAAGCCAGGGACAGTGCTCAGGCCCTGAGTCCAAGGCCCAGGACTGGCAAAAAAAAAAAAAAAAAAGAAGCACTTTGGGCTCACACCTGTAATCCCAGCAACTCAGGACACTGAGATTTAAGGATCATGGTTGGAAGCCACTCCAGGCAGAAAAGTCGATGAGAATCTCATCTCTAATTAACCACATTCTGACAGTAGGGTCTCTAGTATAACTAGGATGCTTCTTATAAAGTGGGACCTGGACAGATTTGCACAAAATGCTCTTTGGAGAAAATGCAGTATGAAAGAAAATAAAGGCTGCTCCTATTTCTGCTTTCTCTACAAAGTGTGTCGGAATTCAGAGTTCTTCAAGCTC
>NW_025960280.1:0-44655 GCF_023159225.1 Perognathus longimembris pacificus
TCCACATACCTATTTGCACATATGCAGACTTAGGCTTAGGAAGCACACTCTTGTACAGCATCAGGAACACACCGCATGTAGGCAAGCAGGGGCACACACACGCACACGTGAGCGCACCCAGTACACAGTGGCTTGGAAGGTGCTAAGGGTTTTCGAGGACTGTGTCCTACTTGCTCAAGTCCAGGGTGTTGTTCTCGTGGTGGGCGTGGCTAAGGAGCCCAGCGCTGCTTATTGGACAGTCCATTGGCACTTGGGCCTCCCCTGCTGTCCTCACCAGTCTCCCATTCCCTGAACCATGCAGCTTCGGAGACCTGGGTAGCAACAAACTCTTCGGGAAAGCAATCAAGGCAGAAATGTCAATGTAACAGGACCACATGATTACGCCCCAGTAGTGCACCAACCAAGGATGGCATTCGTTACCCCTCAGGTCTACACCCTAAAGCCCAGCGCTGTGCGCAGAGAATGGGGCAGGCCTGTGCCCCAGAATCCCTTGCCTCTTCTCCCTTCTACTTGGTCCCAGGGTGGTGGGGCGCCCAACCTGGCCTTCCTAGCCACCACCTGCCATCTGCAGCTGAGTTCCTGAGGCTTGTCCCGTGCACACATACCTCCTTTGCTGATAACTCCCTCCGAGTTCTCTCTCCTAGCCCTCCTGTCCCTGCCTTGCTGCTCTGGACTGCTTTCAACTCACACATGCCTCTGCGTCACTGCCTCTTTGCCTCTGCCTCTGCTTCCCAATTTCCCCTCCTCCTCTTGAGGTTCACAGGCTGCACACCTCCCCATGCACTTCTTCACTTCTTCTGGGGAAATTACAACTGCCTCACCCTGGCCTAGCCCTTCTTATCTTCTCCAAATCTCCCTGTGCTCTCACCCTCTGCACACCTGGGAACTCTCAGTCCTCTGGTGACACCAATCCCCATTATCTAATCTGTTGTCTGCCTGCTCTGCCCAAGCCCCTCTGCTCCTTTTCTGTGCACAGGAGGTTTGTGACAAAGGTAGGAGGGAAGCAGCACTCCTTTCCTGCCTTCTGGTTTTATGACTGACATCCGATTGGTCTGGAAACGGCCTCTGCCCCCTTGGCCAAGACCACCTGAAGACCTTGCCTGGCTTGCTAGACAGCAGCCTTGTGTTTTCTGAGCAGGAAGGACTGCACATATGCGACCCACTATGCAGAAAAGCCTCCAGAGGGTGGCCGGATGTTTTGTTTCTCCATTCCTTGCCCACTTTGTTGATGTGTGCTTTCATTTGCATTCCAACAGGAACAGCCTTAAGGGAGGGGTAGTGAGGCTGCTTAGAGGTAGGCAGTTGGTGCTCACAGGCCAGCAGGCCTCCTGGTGCCTCACTAACAGTGCATTTGCACCTGGGGTGCTGGGAAGCCTCTGGGCAGTGCCCATATGGTTTGGAGCTCTGTGACATGGCCAGGTACTAGGCGCCTCCTGCTGACTTGAGCCAGTGTTCCAACTGGAGTTGCCATAGCAAAAAGGGCACAGGCCCCTTGGGGGTTTGCTGTAAGTTCTCACTAGTTCTCACAGGCCTTCGGGGATGCACAGGATGTGTAGAGCCGCACATCCCTCCCCTGACCATTCTGCTGGGAACGGCTTGGGCCAGGGTCCTAGGCAAATACACTTTCCACCTCCCATCCTGCTCCATCTTCCCACATCCTGGTTGAACCCGTGTGACACAGCTCCCCACCGCCTCTGCCCTTGCCAGTCCTGGAAGTGGCTGGTGTATGGATCCGCCACCTCTCTCACAATCAACCTCATCTCTCTTGCTCAGAGCATAAGGGAGATACAAGGTTAGCAGGTCAGCGAATCTGGGCATCTCCTTTCTGCGCTAGTGTCTGCTTAACTCTTGTCTTCCCGCTTGCCTTGGCCTCTCTGGCCCAGATCCCTGCCTGCTAATTCCTGCTATTGAGCAGCCAAGGATTATACTGGCTAGCGGCAGGAGCTGGCAATCCTGGTGCCCGTGGCTCACAGCCATATGTTTTAGGCTCCTTCAGGAAGCTCTGCTAAGACACCAGGGAAAGGGATATCTGAACCTTCCCTGCCGTGACCAAGGCACACTAGCACCCAGCAATGATATTCATAGGCAGCATCATCACTGTCATGCAGATCTCCAAGAGCAGAGGCAGCTTGGCATCAAGTACGGAGACCTTTGTGTAGGGGACAGCACAAGAGGGGAGCCTTCGCCATATGATTGGTTTCCGGGAACTTCAAAAAACAAGTAACGTGGAAACACTTTGAACTCCCTCTGTCCAACCTCATACCTGACACACTCATGCAACCGCACATGAACAAAAAATTCCTCACAGGCGAGCCGACTCTCTCTCTCTCTCTTCTCTCTCTTCCTCCTCGCCACCCCCACATGCTCACTATAACACACTGTGCCGGGTCCTCCTGGATCTACATCCACATACCTATTTCCACATATGCAGACTTAGGCTTAGGAAGCACACTCTTGTACAGCATCAGGAACACACGCGTGTAGGCAAGCAGGGGCACACACACGCACACGTGAGCGCACCCAGTACACAGTGGCTTGGAAGGTGCTAAGGGGTTTTCGAGGACTGTGTCCTACTTGCTCAAGTCCCGGGTGTTGTTCTTGTGGTGGGCGTGGCTAAGGAGCCCAGCGCTGCTTACTGGACAGTCTATTGGCACTTGGGCCTCCCCTTGCTGTCCTCAGCAGTCTCCCATTCCCTGAACCATGCAGCTTCGGAGACCTGGGTAGCAACAAACTCTTCGGAAAGCAATCAAGGCAGAAATGTCAATGTAACAGGACCACATGATTACGCCCCAGTAGTGCCCCAACCAAGGATGGCATTCGTTACCCCTCAGGTCTACACCCTAAAGCCCAGCGATGCGCGCACAGAATGGGGCAGGCCTGTGCCCCAGAATCCCTTGCCTCTTCTCCCTTCTACTTGGTCCCAGGGTGGTGGGGCGCCCAACCTGGCCTTCCTAGCCACCACCTGCCATCTGCAGCTGAGTTCCTGAGGCTTGTCCCCTGCACACATACCTCCTTTGCTGATAACTCCCTCCGCGTTCTCTCTCCTAGCCTCCTGTCCCTGCCTTGCTGCTCTGGACTGCTTTCAACTCACACATGCCTCTGCGTCACTGCCTCTTTGCCTCTGCCTCTTCTTCCCAATTTCCCCCTCCTCCTCTTGAGGTTCACAGGCTGCACACCTCCCCATGCACCTCTTCACTTCTTCTGGGGAAATGACAACTGCCTCACCCTGGCCTAGCCCTTCTTATCTTCTCCAAATCTCCCTCTGCTCTCACCCTCTGCACACCTGGGATCTCTCAGTCCTCTGGTGAACACCAATCCCCATTTATCTAATCTGTTGTCTGCCTGCTCTGTGCCCAAGCCCCTCTGCTCCTTTTCTGTGCACAGGAGGTTTGTGACAAAGGTAGGAGGGAAGCGGCACTCCTTTCCTGCCTTCTGGTTTTATGACTGACATCCGATTGGTCTGGAAACGGCCTCTGCCCCCTTGGCCAAGTCCACCTGAAGACCTTGCCTGGCTGGCTAGGCAGCAGCCCTGTGTTTTTCTGAGCAGAAGGACTGCACATATGCGACCCACTATGCAGAAAAGCCTCCAGGGTGTGGCCGGATGTTTTGTTTCTCCATTCCTTGCCCACTTTGTTGATGTGTGCTTTCATTTGCATTCCAACAGGAACAGCCTTAAGGGAGGGGTAGTGAGCGTGCTTAGAGGAAGGCAGTTGGTGCTCACAGGCCAGCAGGGCCTCCTGGTGCCTCACTAACAGTGCATTTGCACCTGGGGTGCTGGGAAGCCTCTGGGCAGTGCCCATATGGTTTGGAGCTCTGTGACATGGCCAGGTACTAGGCGCCTCCTGCTGACTTGAGCCAGTGTTCCAACTGAGTTGCCATAGCAAAAAGGGCACAGGGCCCCTTGGGGGTTTGCTGTAAGTTCTCACTAGTTCTCACAGGCCTTCGGGGATGCACAGGATGTGTAGAGCCGCACATCCCTCCCCTGACCATTCTGCTGGGAACGGCTTGGGCCAGGGTCCTAGGCAAATACACTTTCCACCTCCCCTCCTGCTCCATCTTCCCACATCCTGGTTGAACCCGTGTGACACAGCTCCCCACCGCCTCTGCCCTTGCCAGTCCTGGAAGTGGCTGGTGTATGGATCCGCCACCTCTCTCACAATCAACCTCATCTCTCTTGCTCAGAGCATAAGGGAGATACAAGGTTAGCAGGTCAGCGAATCTGGGCATCTCCTTTCTGCGCTAGTGTCTGCTTAACTCTTGTCTTCCCGCTTGCCTTGGCCTCTCTGGCCCAGATCCCTGCCTGCTACTTCCTGCTATTGAGCAGCCAAGGATTATACTGGCTAGAGGCAGGAGCTGGCAATCCTGGTGCCCGTGGTTCACAGCCATATGTTTTAGGCTCCTTCAGGAAGCTCTGCTAAGACACCAGGGAAAGGGATATCTGAGCCTTCCTGCCGTGACCAAGGCACACTAGCACCCAGCAATGATATTCATAGGCAGCATCATCACTGTCATGCAGATCTCCAAGAGCAGAGGCAGCTTGGCATCAAGTACGGAGACCTTTGTGTAGAGTACAGCACAAGAGGGGAACCTTCGCCATATGATTGGTTTCCGGGAACTTCGAAAAACAAGTAACGTGTAAACACTTTGAACTCCCTCTGTCCAACCTCATACCTGACACACTCATGCAACCGCACATGAACAAAAAATTCCTCACAGGCGAGCCGACTCTCTCTCTCTCTCTTTCTCTCTCTTCCTCCCCGCCACCCCCACATGCTCACTATAACACACTGTGCCGGGTCCTCCTGGATCTACATCCACATACCTATTTGCACATATGCAGACTTAGGCTTAGGAAGCACACTCTTGTACAGCATCAGGAACACACGCATGTAGGCAAGCAGGGGCACACACACGCACACGTGAGCGCACCCAGTACACAGTGGCTTGGAAGGTGCTAAGGGTTTTCGAGGACTGTGTCCTACTTGCTCAAGTCCAGGGTGTTGTTCTCGTGGTGGGCGTGGCTAAGGAGCCAGCGCTGCTTACTGGACAGTCCATTGGCACTTGGGCCTCCCCCTGCTGTCCTCACCAGTCTCCCATTCCCTGAACCATGCAGCTTCGGAGACCTGGGTAGCAACAAACTCTTCAGGAAAGCAATCAAGGCAGAAATGTCAATGTAACAGGACCACATGATCACGCCCCAGTAGTGCTCCAACCAAGGATGGCATTCGTTACCCCTCAGGTCTACACCCTAAAGCCCAGCGCTGCGCGCAGAGAATGGGGCAGGCCTGTGCCCCGGAATCCCTTGCCTCTTCTCCCTTCTACTTGGTCCCAGGGTGGTGGGGCGCCCAACCTGGCCTTCCTAGCCACCACCTGCCATCTGCAGCTGAGTTCCTGAGGCTTGTCCCCTGCACACATACCTCCTTTGCTGATAACTCCCTCCGAGTTCTCTCTCCTACCCCTCCTGTCCCTGCCTTGCTGCTCTGGACTGCTTTCAACTCACACATGCCTCTGCGTCACTGCCTCTTTGCCTCTGCCTCTGCTTCCCAATTTACCCATCCTACTCTTGAGGTTCACAGGCTGCACACCTCCCCATGCACCTCTTCACTTCTTCTGGGGAAATTACAACTGCCTCACCCTGGCCTAGCCTTCTTATCTTCTCCAAATCTCCCTCTTCTCTCACCCTCTGCTCACCTGGGATCTCTCAGTCCTCTGGTGAACACCAATCCCCATTTATCTTATCTGTTGTCCTGCCTGCTCTGCGCCCAAGCCCCTCTGCTCCTTTTCTGTGCACAGGAGGTTTGTGACAAAGGTAGGAGGGAAGCGGCACTCCTTTCCTGCCTTCTGGTTTTATGACTAACATCCGATTGGTCTGGAAACGGCCTCTGCCCCCTTGGCCAAGACCACCTGAAGACCTTGCCTGGCTTGCTAGACAGCAGCCCTGTGTTTTTCTGAGCAGGAAGGACTGCACATATGCGACCCACTATGCAGAAAAGCCTCCAGGGGGTGGCCGGATGTTTTGTTCTCCATTCCTTGCCACTTTGTTGATGTGTGCTTTCATTTGCATTCCAACAGGAACAGCCTTAAGGGAGGGGTAGTGAGGCTGCTTAGAGGTAGGCAGTTGGTGCTCACAGGCCAGCAGGGCCTCCTGGTGCCTCACTAACAGTGCATTTGCACCTGGGGTGCTGGGAAGCCTCTGGGCAGTGCCCATATGGTTTGGAGCTCTGTGACATGGCCAGGTACTAGGCGCCTCCTGCTGACTTGAGCCAGTGTTCCAACTGGAGTTGCCATAGCAAAAAGGGCACAGGGCCCCTTGGGGGTTTGCTGTAAGTTCTCACTAGTTCTCACAGGCCTTCGGGGATGCACAGGATGTGTAGAGCCGCACATCCCTCCCCTGACCATTCTGCTGGGAACGGCTTGGGCCAGGTCCTAGGCAAATACACTTTCCACCTTCCCTCCTGCTCCATCTTCCCACATCCTGGTTGAACCCGTGTGACACAGCTCCCCACCGCCTCTGCCCTTGCCAGTCCTGGAAGTGGCTGGTGTATGGATCCGCCACCTCTCTCACAATCAACCTCATCTCTCTTGCTCAGAGCATAAGGGAGATACAAGGTTAGCAGGTCAGCGAATCTGGGCATCTCCTTTCTGCGCTAGTGTCTGCTTAACTCTTGTCTTCCTGCTTGCCTTGCCTCTCTGGCCCAGATACCTGCTGCTACTTCCTGCTATTGAGCAGACAAGGATTATACTGGCTAGAGGCAGGAGCTGGCAATCCTGGTGCCCGTGGCTCACAGCCATATGTTTTAGGCTCCTTCAGGAAGCTCTGCTAAGACTCCAGGGAAAGGGATATCTGACCCTTCCCTGCGTGACCAAGGCACACTAGCACCCAGCAATGATATTCATAGGCAGCATCATCACTGTCATGCAGATCTTCAAGAGCAGAGGCAGCTTGGCATCAAGTACGGAGACCTTTGTGTAGCGGACAGCACAAGAGGGGAGCCTTCGCCATATGATTGGTTTCCGGGAACTTCAAAAAACAAGTAACGTGGAAACACTTTGAACTCCCTCTGTCCAACCTCATACCTGACACACTCATGCAACCGCACATGAACAAAAAATTCCTCACAGCGAGCCGACTCTCTCTCTCTCTCTTTCTCTCTCTTCCTCCCCGCCACCCCCACATGCTCACTATAACACACTGTGCCGGGTCCTCCTGGATCTACATCCACATACCTATTTGCACATATGCAGACTTAGGCTTAGGAAGCACACTCTTGTACAGCATCAGGAACACACGCATGTAGGCAAGGAGGGGCACACACACGCACACGTGAGCGCACCCAGTACACAGTGGCTTGGAAGGTGCTAAGGGGTTTTCGAGGACTGTGTCCTACTTGCTCAAGTCCAGGGTGTTGTTCTCGTGGTGGGCGTGGCTAAGGAGCCCAGCGCTGCTTACTGGACAGTCCATTGGCACTTGGGCCTCCCCCTGCTGTCCTCACCAGTCTCCCATTCCCTGAACCATGCAGCTTCGGAGACCTGGGTAGCAACAAACTCTTCGGGAAAGCAATCAAGGCAGAAATGTCAATGTAACAGGACCACATGATTACGCCCCAGTAGTGCCCCAACCAAGGATGGCATTCGTTACCCCTCAGGTCTACACCCTAAAGCACAGCGCTGCGCGCAGAGAATGGGGCAGGCCTGTGCCCCAGAATCCCTTGCCTCTTCTCCCCTTCTACTTGGTCCCAGGGTGGTGGGGCGCCCAACCTGGCCTTCCTAGCCACCACCTGCCATCTGCAGCTGAGTTCCTGAGGCTTGTCCCCTGCACACATACCTCCTTTGCTGATAACTCCCTCCGAGTTCTCTCTCCTAGCCCTCCTGTCCCTGCCTTGCTGCTCTGGACTGCTTTCAACTCACACATGCCTCTGCGTCACTGCCTCTTTGCCTCTGCCTCTGCTTCCCAATTTACCCCTCCTACTCTTGAGGTTCACAGCTGCACACCTCCCATGCACCTCTTCACTTCTTCTGGGGAAATTACAACTGCCTCACCCTGGCCTAGCCCTTCTTATCTTCTCCAAATCTCCCTCTGCTCTCACCCTCTGCACACCTGGGATCTCTCAGTCCTCTGGTGAACACCAATCCCCATTTATCTTATCTGTTGTCTGCCTGCTCTGTGCCCAAGCCCCTCTGCTCCTTTTCTGTGCACAGGAGGTTTGTGACAAAGGTAGGAGGGAAGCGGCACTCCTTTCCTGCTTCTGGTTTTATGACTGACATCCGATTGGTCTGGAAACGGCCTCTGCCCCCCTTGGCCAAGACCACCTGAAGACCTTGCCTGGCTTGCTAGACAGTAGCCCTGTGTTTTTCTGAGCAGGAAGGATTGAACCTATGTGACCCACTATGCAGAAAAGCCTCCAGGGGGTGGCCGGATGTTTTGTTCTCCATTCCTTGCCCACTTTGTTGATGTGTGCTTTCATTTGCATTCCAACAGGAACAGCCTTAAGGGAGGGCTAGTGAGACTGCTTAGAGGTAGGCAGTTGGTGCTCACAGGCCAGCAGGGCCTCCTGGTGCCTCACTAACAGTGCATTTGCACCTGGGGTGCTGGGAAGCCTCTGGGCAGTGCCCATATGGTTTGGAGCTCTGTGACATGGCCAGTACTAGGCGCCTCCTGCTGACTTGAGCCAGTGTTCCAACTGGAGTTGCCATAGCAAAAAGGGCACAGGGCCCCTTGGGGGTTTGCTGTAAGTTCTCACTAGTTCTCACAGGCCTTCGGGGATGCACAGGATGTGTAGAGCCGCACATCCCTCCCCTGACCATTCTGCTGGGAACGGCTTGGGCCAGGGTCCTAGGCAAATACACTTTCCACCTCCCCTCCTGCTCCATCTTCCCACATCCTGGTTGAACCCGTGTGACACAGCTCCCCACCGCCTCTGCCCTTGCCAGTCCTGGAAGTGGCTGGTGTATGGATCCGCCACCTCTCTCACAATCAACCTCATCTCTCTTGCTCAGAGCATAAGGGAGATACAAGGTTAGCAGGTCAGCGAATCTAGGCATCCTTTCTGCGCTAGTGTCTGCTTAACTCTTGTCTTCCCGCTTGCCTTGGCCTCTCTGGCCAGATCCCTGCCTGCTACTTCCTGCTATTGAGCAGCCAAGGATTATACTGGCTAGAGGCAGGAGCTGGCAATCCTGGTGCCCGTGGCTCACAGCATATGTTTTAGGCTCCTTCAGGAAGCTCTGCTAAGACTCCAGGAAAGGGATATCTGGACCCTTCCCTGTCGTGACCAAGGCACACTAGCACCCAGCAATGATATTCATAGGCAGCATCATCACTGTCATGCAGATCTCCAAGAGCAGAGGCAGCTTGGCATCAAGTACGGCGACCTTTGTGTAGTGGACAGCACAAGAGGGGAGCCTTCGCCATATGATTGGTTTCCAGGAACTTCAAAAAACAAGTAACGTGTAAACACTTTGAACTCCCTCTTTCCAACCTCATACCTGACACACTCATGCAACCGCACATGAACAAAAAATTCCTCACAGGCGAGCCGACTCTCTCTCTCTCTCTTCTCTCTCTTCCTCCCCGCCACCCCACATGCTCACTATAACACACTGTGCCGGGTCTCCTGGATCTACATCCACATACCTATTTGCACATATGCAGACTTAGGCTTAGGAAGCACAGCACACTCTTGTACAGCATCAGAACACACGCATGTAGGCAAGGAGGGGCACACACACGCACACGTGAGCGCACCCAGTACACAGTGGCTTGGAAGGTGCTAAGGGGTTTTCGAGGACTGTGTCCTACTTGCTCAAGTCCAGGGTGTTGTTCTCGTGGTGGGCGTGGCTAAGGAGCCCAGCGCTGCTTACTGGACAGTCCATTGGCACTTGGGCCCTCCCCCTGCTGTCCTCACCAGTCTCCCATTCCCTGAACCATGCAGCTTCGGAGACCTGGGTAGCAACAAACTCTTCGGGAAAGCAATCAAGGCAGAAATGTCAATGTAAAAGGACCACATGATTACGCCCCAGTAGTGCCCCAACCAAGGATGGCATTCGTTACCCCTCAGGTCTACACCCTAAAGCCCAGCGCTGCGCGCAGAGAATGGGCAGGCCTGTGCCCCGGAATCCCTTGCCTCTTCTCCCTTCTACTTGGTCCCAGGGTGGTGGGGCGCCCAACCTGCCTTCCTAGCCACCACCTGCCATCTGCAGCTGAGTTCCTGAGGCTTTTCCCTGCACACATACCTCCTTTACTGATAACTCCCTCCGAGTTCTCTCTCCTAGCCCTCCTGTCCCTGCCTTGCTGCTCTGGACTGCTTTCAACTCACACATGCCTCTGCGTCACTGCCTCTTTGCCTCTGCCTCTGCTTCCCAATTTCCCCCTCCTACTCTTGAGGTTCACAGGCTGCACACCTCCCCATGCACCTCTTCACTTCTTCTGGGGAAATTACAACTGCCTCACCCTGGCCTAGCCCTTCTTATCTTCTCCAAATCTCCCTCTGCTCTCACCCTCTGCACACCTGGGATCTCTCAGTCCTCTGGTGAACACCAATCCCCATTTATCTTATCTGTTGTCTCCTGCTCTGTGCCCAAGCCCCTCTGCTCCTTTTCTGTGCACAGGAGGTTTGTGACAAAGGTAGGAGGGAAGCGGCACTCCTTTCCTGCCTTCTGGTTTTATGACTGACATCCGATTGGTCTGGAAACGGCCTCTGCCCCCTTGGCCAAGACCACCTGAAGACCTTGCCTGGCTTGCTAGACAGCAGCCCTGTGTTTTTCTGAGCAGGAAGGACTGCACATATGCGACCCACTATGCAGAAAAGCCTCCAGGGGGTGGCCAGATGTTTTGTTTCTCCATTCCTTGCCCACTTTGTTGATGTGTGCTTTCATTTGCATTCCAACAGGAACAGCATAAGGGCTGGGTAGTGAGGCTGCTTAGAGGTAGGCAGTTGGTGCTCACAGGCCAGCAGGGCCTCCTGGTGCCTCACTAACAGTGCATTTGCACCTTGGGTGCTGGGAAGCCTCTGGGCAGGGCCCATATGGTTTGGAGCTCTGTGACATGGCCAGGTACTAGGCGCCTCCTGCTGACTTGAGCCAGTGTTCCAACTGGAGTTGCCATAGCAAAAAGGGCACAGGGCCCCTTGGGGGTTTGCTGTAAGTTCTCACTAGTTCTCACAGGCCTTCGGGGATGCACAGGATGTGTAGAGCCGCACATCCCTCCCCTGACCATTCTGCTGGGAACGGCTTGGGCCAGGGTCCTAGGCAAATACACTTTCCACCTCCCCTCCTGCTCCATCTTCCCACATCCTGGTTGAACCCGTGTGACACAGCTCCCCACCGCCTCTGCCCTTGCCAGTCCTGGAAGTGGCTGGTGTATGGATCCGCCACCTCTCTCACAATCAACCTCATCTCTCTTGCTCAGATCATAAGGGAGATACAAGCTTAGCAGCTCAGCGAATCTGGGCATCTCCTTTCTGTGCTAGTGTCTGCTTAAATCTTGTCTTCCCGCTTGCCTTGGCCTCTCTGGCCCAGATCCCTGCCTGCTACTTCCTGCTATTGAGCAGGCAAGGATTATACTGGCTAGAGGCAGGAGCTGGCAATCCTGGTGCCCGTGGCTCACAGTCATATGTTTTAGGCTCCTTCAGGAAGCTCTGCTAAGACACCAGGGAAAGGGATATATGACCCTTCCCTGACGTGACCAAGGCACACTAGCACCCAGCAATGATATTCATAGGCAGCATCATCACTGTCATGCAGATCTCCAAGAGCAGAGGCAGCTTGGCATCAAGTACGGAGACCTTTGTGTAGAGGACAGCACAAGAGGGGAGCCTTCGCCATATGATTGGTTTCCGGGAACTTCAAAAAACAAGTAACGTGTAAACACTTTGAACTCCCTCTGCCAACCTCATACCTGACACACTCATGCAACCGCACATGAACAAAAAATTCCTCACAGGCGAGCCGACTCTCTCTCTCTCTCTTTCTCTCTCTTCCTCCCCGCCACCCCCACATGCTCACTATAACACACTGTGCCGGGTCCTCCTGGATCTACATCCACATACCTATTTGCACATATGCAGACTTAGGCTTAGGAAGCACACTCTTGTACAGCATCAGGAACACACGCATGTAGGCAAGCAGGGGCACACACACGCACACGTGAGCGCACCCAGTACACAGTGGCTTGGAAGGTGCTAAGGGGTTTTCGAGGACTGTGTCCTACTTGCTCAAGTCCAGGGTGTTGTTCTCGTCGTGAGCGTGGCTAAGGAGCCCAGCGCTGCTTACTGGACAGTCCATTGGCACTTGGGCCTCCCCTTGCTGTCCTCACCAGTCTCCCTTTCCCTGAACAATGCAGCTTCGGAGACCTGGGTAGCAACAAACTCTTCGGGAAAGCAATCAAGGCAGAAATGTCAATGTAATAGGACCACATGATTACGCCCCAGTAGTGCCCCAACCAAGGATGGCATTCGTTACCCCTCAGGTCTACACCCTAAAGCCCAGCGCTGCGCGCAGAGAATGGGGCAGGCCTGTGCCCCAGAATCCCTTGCCTCTTCTCCCTTCTACTTGGTCCCAGGGTGGTGGGGCGCCCAACCTGGCCTTCCTAGCCACCACCTGCCATCTGCAGCTGAGTTCCTGAGGCTTGTCCCCTGCACACATACCTCCTTTGCTGATAACTCCCTCCGAGATCTCTCTCCTAGCCCTCCTGTCCCTGCCTTGCTGCTCTGGACTGCTTTCAACTCACACATGCCTCTGCGTCACTGCCTCTTTACCTCTGCCTCTGCTTCCCAATTTCCCCCTCCTCCTCTTGAGGTTCCCAGGCTGCACACCTCCCCATGCACCTCTTCACATCTTCTGGGGAAATTACAACTGCCTCACCCTGGCCTAGCCCTTCTTATCTTCTCCAAATCTCCCTGTGCTCTTACCCTCTGCACACCTGGGATCTCTCAGTCCTCTGGTGAACACCAATCCCCATTTATCTAATCTGTTGTCTGCCTGCTCTGTGCCCAAGCCCCTCTGCTCCTTTTCTGTGCACAGGAGGTTTGTGACAAAGGTAGGAGGGAAGCGGCACTCCTTTCCTGCCTTCTGGTTTTATGACTGACATCCGATTGGTCTGGAAACGGCCTCTGCCCCCTTGGCCAAGACCACCTGAAGACCTTGCTTGGCTTGCTAGGCAGCAGCCCTGTGTTTTTCTGAGCAGGAAGGACTGCACATATGCGACCCACTATGCAGAAAAGCCTCCAGGGAGTGGCCCGATGTTTTGTTTCTCCATTCCTTGCCCACTTTGTTGATGTGTGCTTTCATTTGCATTCCAACAGGAACAGCCTTAAGGGAGGGGTAGTGAGGCTGCTTAGAGGTAGGCAGTTGGTGCTCACAGGCCAGCAGGGCCTCCTGGTGCCTCACTAACAGTGCATTTGCACCTGGGGTGCTGGGAAGCCTCTGGGCAGTGCCCATATGGTTTGGAGCTCTGTGACATGGCCAGGTACTAGGCGCCTCCTGCTGACTTGAGCCAGTGTTCCAACTGGAGTTGCCATAGCAAAAAGGGCACAGGGCCCCTTGGGGGTTTGCTGTAAGTTTTCACTAGTTCTCACAGGCCTTCGGGGATGCACAGGATGTGTAGAGCCGCACATCCCTCCCCTGACCATTCTGCTGGGAACGGCTTGGGCCAGGGTCCTAGGCAAATACACTTTCCACCTCCCCTCCTGCTCCATCTTCCCACATCCTGGTTGAACCCGTGTGACACAGCTCCCCACCGCCTCTGCCCTTGCCAGTCCTGGAAGTGGCTGGTGTATGGATCCGCCACCTCTCTCACAATCAACCTCATCTCTCTTGCTCAGAGCATAAGGGAGATACAAGGTTAGCAGGTCAGCGAATCTGGGCATCTCCTTTCTGCGCTAGTGTCTGCTTAACTCTTGTCTTCCCGCTTGCCTTGGCCTCTCTGGCCCAGATCCCTGCCTGCTAATTCCTGCTATTGAGCAGCCAAGGATTATACTGGCTAGAGGCAGGAGCTGGCAATCCTGGTGCCCGTGGCTCACAGCCATATGTTTTGGGCTCCTTCAGGAAGCTCTGCTAAGACACCAGGGAAAGGGATATCTGACCCTTCCCTGCCGTGACCAAGGCACACTAGCACCCAGCAATGATATTCATAGGCAGCATCATCACTGTCATGCAGATCTCCAAGAGCAGAGGCAGCTTGGCATCAAGTACGGAGACCTTTGTGTAGAGTACAGCACAAGAGGGGAGCCTTCGCCATACGATTGGTTTTCGGGAACTTCAAAAACAAGTATCGTGTAAACACTTTGAACTCCCTCTGTCCAACCTCATACCTGACACACTCATGCAACCGCACATGAACAAAAAATTCCTAACAGGCAAGCCGACTCTCTCTCTCTCTCTTTCTCTCTCTTCCTCCCCGCCACCCCCACATGCTCACTATAACACACTGTGCCGGGTCCTCCTGGCTCTACATCCACATACCTATTTGCACATATGCAGACTTATGCTTAGGAAGCACACTCTTGTACAGCATCAGGAACACACGCATGTAGGCAAGCAGGGGCACACACACGCACACGTGAGCGCACCCAGTACACAGTGGCTTGGAAGGTGCTAAGGGGTTTTCGAGGACTGTGTCCTACTTCCTCAAGTCCCGGGTGTTGTTCTTGTGGTGGGCGTGGCTAAGGAGCCCAGCGCTGCTTACTGGACAGTCCATTGGCACTTGGGCCTCCCCCTGCTGTCCTCACCAGTCTCCCATTCCCTGAACCATGCAGCTTCGGAGACCTGGGTAGCAACAAACTCTTCGGGAAAGCAATCAAGGCAGAAATGTCAATGTAACAGGACACATGATTATGCCCCAGTAGTGCCCCAACCAAGGATGGCATTCGTTACCCCTCAGGTCTACACCCTAAAGCACAGCGCTGCACGCAGAGAATGGGGCAGGCCTGTGCCCCAGAATCCCTTGCCTCTTGACTCTTCTCCCTTCTACTTGGTCCCAGGGTGGTGGGGCGCCCAACCTGGCCTTCCTAGCCACCACCTGCCATCTGCAGCTGAGTTCCTGAGGCTTGTCCCCTGCACACATACCTCCTTTGCTGATAACTCCCTCCGAGTTCTCTCTCCTAGCCCTCCTGTCCCTGCCTTGCTGCTCTGGACTGCTTTCAACTCACACATGCCTCTGTGTCACTGCCTCTTTGCCTCTGCCTCTGCTTCCCAATTTCCCCCTCCTCCTCTGGAGGTTCACAGGCTGCACACCTCCCCATGCACCTCTTCACTTCTTCTGGGGAAATTACAACTGCCTCACCCTGGCCTAGCCCTTCTTATCTTCTCCAAATCTCCCTCTGCTCTCACCCTCTGCACACCTGGGATCTCTCAGTCCTCTGGTGAACACCAATCCCCATTTATCTAATCTGTTGTCTGCCTGCTCTGTGCCCAAGCCCCTCTGCTCCTTTTCTGTGCACAGGAGGTTTGTGACAAAGGTAGGAGGGAAGCGGCACTCCTTTCCTGCCTTCTGGTTTTATGACTGACATCCGATTGGTCTGGAAACGGCCTCTGCCCCCTTGGCCAAGACCACCTGAAGACCTTGCCTGGCTTGCTAGGCAGAAGCCCTGTGTTTTTCTGAGCAGGAAGGACTGCACATATGCGACCCACTATGCAGAAAAGCCTCCAAGGGGTGGCCGGATGTTTTGTTTCTCCATTCCTTGCCCACTTTGTTGATGTGTGCTTTCATTTGCATTCCAACAGGAACAGCCTTAAGGGAGGGCTAGTGAGGCTGCTTAGAGGTAGGCAGTTTGAACTCACAGGCCAGCAGGGCCTCCTGGTGCCTCACTAACAGTGCATTTGCACCTGGGGTGCTGGGAAGCCTCTGGGCAGTGCCCATATGGTTTGGAGCTCTGTGACATGGCCAGGTACTAGGCGCCTCCTGCTGACTTGAGCCAGTGTTCCAACTGGAGTTGCCATAGCAAAAACGGCACAGGTCCCCTTGGGGGTTTGCTCTAATTTCTCACTAGTTCTCACAGGCCTTCGGGGATGCACAGGATGTGTAGAGCCGCACATCCCTCCTTCTGGGCCAGCCAGCAGGGGGACAAGAATCCTGACTGAGGAGCGCCTGGGATACGGAAAAGGAAAAATAAGGCAAGAGAAAAAAGACAAGAGACAAAGATGGGGTACGGGAGGTCTGCAGCCGCAAGGTTGAACCTCAAGACTGCAGCAACTGTTTATTCTTAACTTCCAGCTTATATGCAGTTTTGGAACCAGGGAATAGCATAGGGTTGTTAAAATTCCAGAACACAAAGAGGCTTTGAAGTTTACAACTTTTGATTACAGTAAACACAAGGTAACAAAGCAATTCCGGACAGTGGCAGTGGACTTTGCCTTTAGCATATCCTGGCGGTAACAGCACAGCCAGAGGTGATAATGAACCTAGGTGCAAGTTTGGCTCCCGACATCTTGGCGACATCGGCATAGCCAGAGGTCAGGATGAGCTTAGCTGCTATCTCGGCTCCCGACAGTTCCCCCGTCTTTTTATTAAAAGAAGCGAACCCGCCTGTCTTAGGTGGGGTGAGTACCTCAGCCTGCCTTACCCGTCTTAGGGAACAACTTCAGAGCAGTGCTGAAGGCCCTGTCTTAGGTCGGTCTAGGCTGGCACTGCCTCATACCCGTCTCTGGCTGCGGTTCCTCTCGGGGGAAATTCATTTACTTGGAGCTTGACCTTATGGAGCTGGCTGGCTAAACTCATGAAAGAGTTTTGCAATATGCGTACAATGCAAGGAAGACATAGGCAAGCCATCAGCAAAAGTATCCCTGGGCCGAGCAATGTCATTAGCAGCCCCTTAACATTAGATAAGGAAGGGACATACTGTTGAAGTTGTTCAAACAGTTCTTTTGCTGTTTCTGCCACTTTAAAGTCCAAGGGCGGGGCCTGTTCTAGTCCGGCTATTTGTCTATGGAGTTGAAAGAGATCTAAGGACAAGTTATTATGGTGCCAAATACCATTTAGATGTGCTACAACTTGTTCCCAAGGATAGCTCGACCCATTATACTTATGGAGGGTCACAGGAAAAAAGTCAAACACAGCATGACAGCGTACCCATTGCAAAGTTTGTAAGGCACGAATTTGTTCTCCCAGTGACAACACAGATTCATATAATGCTTCTAACTTTTGTTCTACCTTATCATCAATCCTGCCTTGAAAGTGCAGGGCTTGCGTGGTATTATGAGCAAGCTGATTAACATGGTGAGCTGTCTGCACATTTTGTGTTAAAGCCACAGTAGCCGCTGCAGCAGAGGCAGCTAAAGCAATAAAGGCTAAAATTCCTGCTAATAATAGCCCTACAAATCGTCTAGGGCGCATAAGTTCTTTTAAATGTTTTAACACTTGAATACCTGTTTCTTTATACCAAGCTTCAGATAAGTTTACAGGAAGCATAACAAATGGTGGTTGCTTAATAATAATTACAGAATCAGTAAGACCACTATACAAGCAATTTGTAAAAGAACAGTTAGTGCAGGTAACATCAAAGTACATGGCTCCTATAGAAATATTAAAAGGTCCATACATAATAGCATAAGGGGGTGTTACACAACTCATAATATTTTTTTTAAAGAAGTAGAAGTGGGCCAGGAGATATTATTCAGAGCAGCCACTAACATCCAGACATGGCGCTGAGGGCGTCCATTCATCCACCACAGACCTGGGTTGAACTTATTGGTGAGATTAGCTCCAGACCAGTCCATCAGCTGAGAATTAGTTCCTGAAATATTGGTTATAAAAGGGTGATCGTGTCTACACTTTACGGGGTGCAGTTCTCCCGTGGATTCTACAATTTGAGAGGAGTTGATGCAGCGAGGTATCATGAAGGACGAGGTAG
Organism: Perognathus longimembris pacificus; assembly: GCF_023159225.1. NCBI lineage: Eukaryota > Metazoa > Chordata > Mammalia > Rodentia > Heteromyidae > Perognathus > Perognathus longimembris. The sequence goes on from NW_025960280.1 coordinate 17,844, forward strand.
AATTGGCATGTACAGGAAACCCAGTAGGCAATGAAGCCATTTGTATATTATATACTTGACTATTATCAGGAATCCAAATTCTATATTTTATGGATTGCATCACAGTACAGCCTGGAATATAACTGTTGGAGTCAGTTGTAAAACATAAAGGGGTTCCAATGCCAGAAGCTGCAAAATCTCCCATCTTAACGTGCTGGACAAAAGGGTCTGGAGCTGTACCGTACGCTGATCTGTTGACATGGACAAACACCTCAGCTCCCTCCCAGGTCGCAGGGTGCACAATCTGTGGATCTGGCACATAAGCCCAGTGGGTCAGCGCTTGTACCATTCTGATGAGTTTCCACAATCCGAACACAACGCTCAGGTAGCCAGCGGGCATCATTTTCATCCTGTGGAAAAACACAGACATGTCCTCAACCCCATGTCAGTACCAGATCAGGCCTGTGCCAAGCACTTGTTAAAGGATCTTTTCACTTAACTTGGGCAAAAGCTCTTTGCTCTCTCTTTTCCCAGAACCGCTGTGCTGCGGAATGGCCATTGAAATCCAATTTGCTCTCTCTTTTCCCAGAACCGCTGTGCTGCAGAATGGCCATTGAAATCCAAATTTAAAAAATTTTGTATGAATAAAGTATGAGAAAGTATATTAACAGGAGAGAAGGGGTATAGTTCCCCCCCTTTTAATTTAGAAATTTGGTGTTTTAACAAACCGTTGGCCCGTTTGACAATTCCTTGACCATGAGGATTATAGGGGATTCCTGTAGAGTGAACAATTTGGTAAGATTTGCAAAAAGTTTGAAAAGTTTGTCCAACATATCTTGGAGCATTATCAGTTTTAATTTGTTTAGGAAGTCCCATAGTAGCAAAGCAGCGTAAGGCATGGGAGATACAATGTTTGCCAGCTTCCCCGCTAAGGCTTAGAAAGAAGATATGGCACTTCCCACCTGATTTGGCTGGAACCTCTGTTCGCCATGTGTGACTAAGACTTGTCACCCAGACATCTGTTTGCAGGACAGAGTGAGACAAGTGTGACCTCAACTCAGTTCCTGTGGACACATGCCCATCCATTCAAGTTGACACTCTTGATGCTAGGCTGAGTCTCAGAGCCAAGGGTCGGTAGCAAAGAAGCAAATTTGTGTTGTTTGTACTCACTGATGGCTTCTGCTAGAACTCAGGTCTTACTGGGGTTTTCCCAGGTAGCCTCTGTGGGAAGGCTTTGAGGAGGATTTATCGAATGGCTTCTCACAGTAGGAGAGGCTCTTTGTGATTTACTTTCTATAACTAGGAGAGTTTTAAGTGCTAGCAATCTTAGGATTTTTCCCCTGGGCAGTGGGACTCCAGAGCTAGAAGCCTAATACGGAATCCAGAATGAGCTGGATATGTCTAGACTGCAATCTTAGAGCTGGAATCCTAGATCTAATACTAAATAATGGTGTGACTGTGATCAAATGAATGCACTTCATTTTTTCACCAGGAAATAAAAAGACTAGAAATTCCTTCTCCTTTGTATGATTTATGTAAATTGTTTGGCATATTAGTGTTTAGAGCTTAAATATTACTTCTGTTTTTTGTGTTGGTTTTTTTTTTGGTAAGTTTCTCAGAAAGACTAGGCAAATTCTCATACCACTAAACCTGCACCCACAGTTCACTAGTCTTTTTCTTACATTCCTTCCTCTGCTCCAAAGAGGAACAAGTGGGAAATGTTGCAAAAGTTGCTCAGAACCTAAAGCTAATGTACATGGCGGTTAGTTAAACATCTGTACATCATTTATAAAGATAATCTTGCATGTCAGTATCTCTTGGTGTTGTAGCAGTGGAATTTGGGTTTTTTCATGATACCTAGTTTTGTCTCCAAAGTGTTCACCAAAATGACAGGGGAAACAGACCATTTAGACTAAAGTATACCGGGTAGAAAGACTTGGATTTATTGGGCAAGGACTTAGTAAAGAGTGTCTTTACAACTTCAATATGAGATGTTTACCAAAATGAGTGTCTTCTCCATCTGACTCGTAGACCTATTCAAATCAGATTTATTTATACAGTGATATTTATAACATAAAGTTGGACAGTCATTATTATATCATCTTTGTCCTCAGTAGAAAGGTATATTTACCTTTTTTGTAAGATCAAGAGACGCTCTAGAATACCAAAAGAAAATGTGCTTTTAAGAACCCCAAATAATTCATCAAAGCTATGTTTAGCAGATTTGCGTTAGCAATGGCAGAGACAAGGAAATAACAGCTGCTATTTGTGGCTTGATCCCTGTCATACCTGACTGTCTCTAAGAAAGTAACTTGGCTCTTCACTATGGGTACAGAATTCTACTTCAGGTTGTGTTCTTTGGATCTTCCATGAAGTATGCATAAAGCAGGCATATTTACAGAAAGGTTTCTCTGTCCAGCCAATGAAGAACGATGGGAATGGATACACCATTCAAGTGATAAGAACTCATTCATCAGTACCATTGGCCTCCTCAGCCTATTAGGTGTTGAAAAGATATGTCCCAGCCATCCCAGAGGACCATGCAGAGATCATCACAGACAGGAGAAGAAGGTTCAAAAGGAGGTTTATTAGTGGGGCCATAGTTCCCATGGGAGAGGGAGCTACATGGTGTCTGCACCTTATCCAGGTGGCAGCTTCTCTCTCTGGTGGTAAAGGGGAAGTAGACAGGTAGTGAGTAGGAGTGGCTCATTAGGTATGGGTGTATCTGGGGGCTAGTGGGAGGAGCTGAGGACCTGAGGCTAAGGAAATGCAAACAGGTATAAGAACCTCTGTGGTGTCATCCATGAAGAATAGGAAATGAAGAAAGCCACCTTGGCTTTTTCATTCACATGTTACACAATCTTGTGCAAATCATTTCCACATATGGCTTTTTACAAACTGGTCATATCATTGTAAGTAAGAGCTGGGCAATAACGACTTAGCATCTTAGTCAATTCTCTACCTAGCATAAATTCTAACCAGTACCAGATTTTGGGATTTTTTTTGGGGGGGGGGCAAATGAGGCAGACTTGCCCTGTATCCTCATGGAGTTTCTAGTTCCATGAAGATGACACCAAATGTTAATTTGAAAAGGACTTTCCATGTGGGATAAGCAAAATCAAGAGGAGTACATTTTGGAGCATATAACCTAAATCTATGAAATGTTTACAATATGGGAAGTTGTTTAAATGGTTTGGTGGTAGAGAAAGAAAACTATACTTATGTTTCAGAAATTCATAATAGAAGAAAATATGGCTCCTGAGAAAATCTGTAGGAATGGATACAAAGTTTGTTGGTTGCCTTTTGAATTTCTAAGAATTGATGGATAGGTAGATAAAGGTACACTGGTAGCTGATCTGCTGATATTCCAAATGAAAGAAACATGATATTTTTTTTCTTGGTCATGGGGCTTGAACTCTGGGCCTGGGCTCTGTCCCTGAGCTCTTCAGCTCTACTCCCTGAGCCACTTTCTAAACATGATTTTTAATATAGAATGGACAGCCTGTTCTATATGATGGTAGTCTACTCTATTCTATGAATAGTGAGAATAAAGTTGAGAACTTCTTGTGTGGAGTGTTTAACAGCTACAGGTAAAAAGTGAGACTAGAAGCCATCTGGTGGTGGCTCAGTTATAATTCTAGCTTCTTAGGAGATTGCAATCTGAAGGTTGGGATTCAAAGCCAGCCTAGGCAGGAACTTCCATGAGTCTCTCACTTTCAATAGCCACCAAAAAGCCAAAGTAGAGCTGTGGCTCAAGTGATAGAAAGCCAGCCTTGAGCAAAAAAGTTAAGGGGCAATGCCCAGGCCCTGAGGTCAAGCCCTAGTATGAGCATACTCAGAAAGTAGATACTTCTTAAGGTATCCTCTATACTTATGAAATGACTATTTACAAAGTGGGAGTAAACGCCAACAAGCGCAAGTACCCCTCATTCCCAAGTGGGAGCAGTACAGATCCTGGTGATGGATTGAGGACGCCCCAGTATGGTGATGGACGTAAATGTTCATGCTTGCTTTGAGATAAAGCACTCTTCCCCCTGGTGTCAGAGCCTTTGTGTTCCTTTGCTAATCCAGTTGACTTGAGCATATAAAACTCCATGTCTTGCTGTATACATTTTCAATGATACAGAGAACAGAAACAGTTTTACCTTAAGAAACTTGAATAAGCAACTTGAGATGGTGAATGTTATGGAAATGAAAATGGCAGATATTCTCCACTTCCTGTGACACAGATCAGGGCACAGTGATGAGGGTGCCCCCACGAATATCCCCAGTAAGTCTATCTCAGGCCTACTGAATCCAAAAGGCTGGACATGACATGCTCAGTGACTTTTCTGCTGAGAGTGGACAAGGACAAGTTGCCTTTTGAAGGGGTGTTCTTGTTTCTTCTCTTTTGTCTGCCTTGTTTACAAATGAAGAAGCTAATTCTTCCAATTCTTGCTCTGTGATGCTTGGCTTGGAACTTGAGGCCTTTTCCTTGCTTCATTTAAACCACTCCTCCAGTTCCTTTTTTTTTTTTTTGGCTTTTGAGTTATCTTTGGATAGTCTTTTGGGCTGGCCAGCCCTCCCCTTCCTCTATCTCTTCCACCTTTCTCCCTTTTCCTCTGCCCTTTTCACTCTTCTTCCCCTTTAACTCCTCCTCCCCTCCCTCCCTTCCTTTTCATTTGATCAGGTGGTCTCAAGACTGTGCTCCTCCCTACCTCTGTTCCCCAGTATCTGGGAAACAGAAGTGTGCCACGATGTCCGGCTTCCTTTCCCTTTCTCACTGTAGTAATTCCGTTGGTAATTATGTAAAAGGATACCAATACTACATGGAGTTTCAATTCACTGTAGCTTATTCGATGTGTAGGAGCAAGCATTCTTTCAAGGCCACAGTCTGCTCTGATTCTGATTGCTTTGTAAGGGTGTAAAATCAACTCTGTGACATGACCCAAATGGAAGCCATCCAAGACCTATCATGAAAAACTGTTTGGGTGCCCTCCTTACCACGATAGAGACTCTCTGGGGTGGTTTGGGGAAGTGGAGAATGTGAAAACTGTTTATGGATGACTGAGCTGCAGGCTGAAACCTGAAACCCAGGATATGACTGGCTACACCTAGAAGCATTGCTACCTAACCTGGCTTGCCAAGATGGGTGAAGTTTGGTGGGGTGGTTTAAAGTGCCATGGAATTTCACAATGCCCCCATCCCTCCCCAATTTGTGTTAACAATGGTGATTCTTACGTGGAGATAGGAGGAACTGAGCTAAATAGGAGTTCACTGCTCCACCAGTTTCTTCCCAATTGAATTGCGAGCTATCCCTTGTCTTCTTTGGTGATGGACAAAATCAGTAGAGAAAGCAGATAGTTTCTCCAACCCATCAGCTCTAAGATACCTGAAATGCAGTCAATGTTGCACTTGTGTATAGTAGATAGAGCCACAGCCATGAACTTTGGGCTAGTATTCCAACAGCTAGAATAAGAGGAATTAGTACTGTCATTCAACTTACTGTGGAACTTCTTCCCCTCAAAATTTGGAATTTCTATGAGTACAGGATAATTTGGAATTGCAATGACACTTCTGACGTCATTGCATCCAGAGATGTCACTGCCTCTTCAGTTGAAGGCCTTATTCTCTTCATGAATGGTAGTTGAAATGTATTCATTTCCCTTCATAATGTGTTCCTTACATTGATCACTAGATTCATGCAGTTTTTGTTATAAGGGCATACTTATAGGCTTTGACACCTAAAATGTAAAAAAAAATTATAATTTCAATTTATAGGCGTTCTGTTCTTCATTATGGACATGAAGCTTTAATTCTTGTATTTAAAATATATTCACACGTTATAAAATACAATGATCATATTTACTCTAATTGAGTAAATTGTATCAAGCTCTAGCTTGTACATTATGGTATAACTGGGAGTCAGAATATATGTCTAGATAGTCTTCTTTGTTATCGGTTCCTCTCGCCTCTTCTCCCACTTTTCTCACCTCTTTTCCTCCTCTTCCTTCTCCCTTTTCTTCCCAAAGAGCTCAGTGTTCCTCACTGAACGTGAGGAACCTATTCCTTAATCAGATCGCACTAGGAAGTTGGGGAAATGCACAATGTAACCCACTGTGATATCATACATCACAAACATCAACATCTCTCACCCCATCCGTCTGCCTTAAAGTCTGAGATTTTTTTAAGCCTTTAAGTCATCCCAGTTTTTGACATGTTTCTGTGCATTTTTTCATTTTTCTTTGTGCTTTTATACTTTTTGTTGCCAGCACCAGGGCTTGTACTCAGGTCCTGAGTGCTATCCCTTAGCCTTTGCACTCAAGGATAGTGGTCTACCACTTGAACCAGAGCTCTGTTTCCTGATTTTTTGGTGATTAATTGTAGATAAGAGACTTTCTGGTGCATGCTTTCTTTGAACCTTGATTCTCAGAAATCATTCTCTTGAGGATTACAGACATGAGCCACTGGCACCTTCTCCTTTGAGCTTTTATTCTTCACACATACGCACATAGAGTCTTGTCAACAAGTTGCTGCTGCCATTAACTTTTTAATATAGTTATTGTTAACACTAGAGTTTTGTTGAGCAGTTAATGTTTAGCTGGCCAAATAGTATCTGCAACATAACTTTCCCCCAAATTACAATGTCCCTTAGTATCTGAAGTGGGTTGGCTCTACAACCCATGTGGCTAATGAAGTTCTTTTGATATAAAACAGTATAATACTTGCATATAAACTACAAACATCCTTCATATACTTTGTCTTCTCTAGATTGCTTACAGTAAGTAATATAATTGAAATAATGTGTAGCTAGATTTTATACCATGTTATAGGGCATTATGACAAGAAAACAGTGTGAATGTGTTTTAGTACAGATGCACTGCTTTTCCCTTAAAGATGTACAATCTGTAATTGGTTGAATTTGCATATGCAGAGTATTTATTTGTGCATTATTTATAGAAACTATGGTGTAAGAAAGTTGGTCTTTGGTAAAATGATGATGGTTCTATGTTGAAACTGAAATGGACACCATGAGGAGACTGTGAGTTTTGTGTCTGCATTTAAATGACAGGCAAGATCTTGAGAAATTACTAATATTGTAGCCAATATTGACTGAGAAATCCAATGCATTTCACAGAGAGAGTGTAAATCTGGCCACATTGTAACGAGTACAACAGAAGGAAAATTGAAAGACTAACTTGTTCCCATTGAAATGAATGTCCACTGTCATCAGGTGTTTGAGCAGGGAGTTGTGGATAGCTCTTTGGCCAAGCAAAGCACATTTTATACGTGTCTGGTAGGACATGCAATAGAATGACACAGCAGCTCTACAAGCTATTGAGCTTTGGTGAGTGATTGTTTTCCCTTCCATATATCGTTTCAAACTATGGGCTTCAAGGAAGTCTGCAACATAAAAATGACTTTTTGTTTTGACAGACCTGGGGCTTGAACTCAGGGCCTGGGCACTGAGCTTTTGCTCAAGGCTGGCACTCAGCTCTACTCTGAACTATCTGTTGGTTGGAGCTAAGTGTCTTGTGGACTTTTCCTGCCCAGGCTTGCTTTGAACTGTGATCCTCAGATCTCATTTCTGAGTAGCTAGCATTGTAGGCATAGGCCACCAGTACCTGACTTCCTGACTTTTTCTCCTCTGTCCTTTGTCCTCCTCCTCAGGCCCCCTTCCTTCCTTCCTCCTCCTTTTTTCATCTTTCTTCTTTTTTCCCCTTTTCTTCATTGCTTTGCTTTCTGAGAGAAGTCAATGATCAGCCAACCATGAAATGGGAAAGTGGACCAAATAAGGCTGGATAATTTATTTGAGCCAAACAGAGGTATTATAATCTATTAAAAATATTTAGCCAAACACACTGTATCTGTGACTTTATCTCCTAACCCTGCAGACTGTCTGGTAGTTGCCCAGGACCTGAGGCAGGAAGGCGGACCCATGTGCCTGAACTTTCCAGTCATGTCTTTGCAACTGGTAGTTTTTAATAAAAGAAAAACTCTAACATTGTGAAATTACATCAGTGAAGAAACCATAGCTTTTTATGTTCTTGTATATGCTTTTCTTCTGTGCAACGTTATTCAATGCCCTAAATTTCAGCTAATTTTGAAATATTTTCTTGAATATTGAGATTAGTCTGGAAATCAGGCTAGGAATAAATGAAGTGCTGGTGTGGTAATAAAATTTATGTTACCATTTTATGAATATGAAAATGTCTAATTTTTATAACACAAGGTATCTTTGGATTAAGAAGTCTAGGACATTTTATTCTTTTACACCTTTTTTTTAAAGCAGGAAAACCTTTGCTTCTACCATCAGTCTTGAAAGCAGAAATCCCAGAAAAGAGAATTTTATAATCAGTCACAAAGAATTCCTACACGCTTCATGTATCCCTTCCTCATCATTTCCCATTTCTTAGGAGTCTCCACATTGTTTAATTGTAATCATGTGCAACTAGCATTTTAAAGCTTCACACTGCTTTCACATTTATGGGATATGATGAGAAGATTAAGAATGGTTGAAACTTAAGAATAAATACAGGAAACTTAAGAGTAGATGTAGAAATGCGACTCCACCAGGCTTTCATGGAGCACACATTACCTCAGTGGGCTTCATGTTGTGGCCATCCATATATAGAAGAACAACCTAGAAGGTGCACTGTCCCAAACAACCCTCATTCTAGTCAGGCCCCTCTCCTGTACTCTGCTTTGCAATTCTGTAGCAGGAATCTAAACTCTGGTTTCCTTCCATTGCATTGGTGTTGTTTGACCTGACTTTCCCTCAGCTTGGAACTTACGCATATGGGACTCAGGTGGCAGGGCCCTGCCTTTCCAGGGCCTGCACTTAGTATTCAATCTATTGTGGAGCAGAGGGATGTTCATGACCCATAGCAAAACTCCTCCCACGTCCCATATAGTGACATGTTGTTTCTATTAAGGGATCATTTTCTTAAGTGAAATCATGACCAGTTATGATGGCATGGAAGTATACAGAGGCCAAGTGATATGTGTTACTTTAATTACCGAAGAAGTATCTATTACGATTCCATAATGGTTCAAAGAAGAATTTTAAGACTGAAACATTGGTTTTTTTGTTTGTTTAGTTCAGAAGTAATTGAAATGGAATATGTAAATAGAGTCAAAGTGGACTTTTCCAAGTGAGAAAGAGAAGCCAATTGCACTTCGAAAGAAACTATATGACTATAGCAAGAAAGACATCGCCAATTAACAAATATTTATTTTCCTTTGCTATTCTCTGCTATTTATCCTGTTACATAGTAGTGGAATGAATTAGGAAGAGAGTGATGTAGAGTGCATGGTTTTCCATTGCAACACAAACTGTATCTATCTATCTATCTATCTATCTATCTATCTATCTATCTATCTATCTATCTACTATCTATATTTTTGCTGTTCCCGGGGTTTGAACTCAGGCTTGGACACAGTTCCTGAGCTTTTTTTGCTTAAGGCTAGCACTCTGTCACTTGAGCAATAGCTCCACTTCCAGCTTTTTGTTGGTTAATTGAAGAGAAGAGTCTCACAGATTTTTCCTGCCCAGGCTGGCTTAGAACCTCGATCCTCAGATCTCAGCCTCCTGAATAGCTAGGATTACTGGCTACAGCCACTGGCTTCCAGCTTACTTTCCCTATAGTCTTAAACTATGTAGGAATCAACTCTTTGGTAAGCTTTTTTTCATTTTTATGTTTATATTAGTAATGATTATTTTGTCTCCATTTTCCTATCTTATGATTATTTAATTAGAAGGCAATTGTTTATTTTTTATTTGATTAGTTATTTAAAAGACAGGTCTTTGGGGCTTTATATAATAGGATCCAAAGGTAGCACTAATGTCTGTGAACCTTAAAATTATACTATCCCTTTTTTGATGACCAAAGCTCATTAGAAACTGGAGCCTGTGGCTCAGGCCTGTAATCCCAGATCCTCATGAGATTGGAGGATTGTGCTTTGAAACCCGCCCTGGGCAGGGAAATCCATGACATCCATCCTCCATGAACCACCAAAGTACCAGAAATGGTGCTATTTCTCAAGGGGTAGCATGCCAGCATGGAGTGACAAAGCTAAGGGACATAGCCCAGTCTCTGAGTTCAATTTTCAGTGCTGGCTCAAAAACCAAAACCCCACCAAAACACAAATGACCTGAAAGACTCTAGTCCCTGTGCGTAGGAACTAATAATTTGTCCTACTACTGTGAAGGGAAGAGCTTCTGAGTTCTTACAAAAACTATCTTTAAGTATTTGTGCAAAGGAGTTGCCATTTGACAAAGCAGTTTATGAATATGGCAGATCTTAACCCACCTCACCCCTTTCAACATTCTTGCCCCTCCTTCCTCTGCCCACCCTTTCCATTTTCTTACTTTTGTAGTATGTACAATGAATTCTTGACTACAATTCCCCCCTTCTCCTTCATTTGTCCCCCGCTCTCCCCTTGCCCCCACTTGATGAGCTGCTGTTTTTCACCCTTATGCTTTGGGAAGTAATGATAAGCACCACCCCCCCCCCGCCGCCAGTACTTCCTCAGAACTTTCTAGATTCCTAAGAGTGGTCATTGTAAATGTCTAACACAAGAATAAATAGGATAGCAAGATATGAGAGGGTTAAAGACATGCTTTAATCATAATCTTTGTGATTCAAATAAAGAAATGTTGTTGAATAAAGACACTGCACATTCCTGTTGGATATTTCTCACAGAGTGAACACAGTGCTGTCCCAACTCTTTTACTATATTTAAGTTTTTGGCTCATCACTGGTATTTGTTTCATTATCTAACAAAAATATCGCGTGTCTCTTGTTTGCAAAGGCTGCAGAGGAGGGAATGCTGATTCTATGTGTAGAGAGAGAAGGAAGGCTGGAGAGATGTTTGTGCTTGTGCAGAAGCCATTTTTTTTTAATAAACGCAGGATAGGTTGTCCACCTCCCAAATTTTGCACTACTCTTTTCGCTGTCCTAGCTTTGACTTATTTTGTTGTATGTTCTCGTTTGGTTATTTCCTTGAACATCCCATCTAATTTCCATCTTATTCATTTTTGTGTTGCAGCTTCTGACAACTGTCTTAAGTCCACACTTCTCTAGATTTTTATACCTAGCAGCCATTTGGCTTCTACTTTTCCTGATCTCTCTCTTCCTCTCTCACTACCTGTGCCTAATGTTGAGGTTATAGTATCCAAAATAGCTCAGACCTCAGCCACCTTGGTGTGTTCATGCTATCTGTCCCTTCCTGCCTCAGTGTCTGTACCTTTTGGCTGGTTTCACTCAGATTATGGCCAGAGAATGGCTGAAGTAAATAACAGGAATGAAGAAAGGAGATGTATGGTGATTAGCAGTTCTTTGAGGGAAATGTTTACCTTTATTCACAAACAGTGTATGTGTTGGTAGTTTTCCTATTGCCAGAGAAAGAGAGTGTTGATTCTAAATGTTAGTTATTAACATGAGAATCTTAAGCATTATATGTCATAACTCTAAAAAATGTTAGGGGTTTCAGAATCTTTCAAAAATATTTATTGTCTTTTTTCTCCTTTATTGTCAAAGTGAAGTACAGAGGGGTTACAATTTCATATATAATGCAGTGAGTACATTTCTTGTCCAACATGTTAACGCCTCCTCCCCTCCACATGCCTACCTCTTCCCTCCTGCTTCCCCTTCCACCCACGAGTTGTATGGTTGGTTTACACCAAATGGTTTTGTGAGTATTGTGTTTGGAGTTGTTTGTATTTTTATCCTTTGTCTATTGATTTTGATATTTACTTTCTCTTCCCTAGCTCTAATACACGTATATACAGTATCCAGGGTACTCAGATGAGTTACAGTGATAGTGGGGGTAAAACCACAGGAAGGGAATACGAGAGAAAATAAAAAGGGTACGGATTCATATTGCATGTTGAAAATAATTACAATAATGATATACCACTTGATTCCATAACATGGAGCTCATTTCACTTAGCATCATCTTAAGTGTCCATAAGGGCATAGCTATTGGGCTATTATGACTTCGGCTTTGACTAGCCTAAACATGTACTAATTATTCCAAAAAAAATTTACTAAGTGAAGTGAACCAGACCTAAAGAAACATAGACTGTATTGTTTTCCTCATAGGAAAAACATTTTTTTTTCTTATTTATTGTCAAAGTGATGTACAGAGAGGTTACAGTTGCATATGTTAGGCATTGGATACATTTCTTATACTGTTTGTTACCTCCTCCCTCATTTACCCTCCCCTCCCCCTGCTCCTCTCCCCCCAGAGTTGTTCACTTGGCTTACACCAAACAGTTTTGAAAGCATTGCCTTTGTAGTCGTTTGTCTTTTTATCCTGTGTCTCTCGGTTTTGGTATTCCCTTTCACTTTCCTAATTCTAACACCAGTATATACAGTTTCCAAAGTACTCAAATAAGATAAACTGATAGTGCAGGTACAACCGCAGGAAGGGGATACAAGAGCATCATCAACAGTAGACGGTACAGTTACACATGGCATGTTGAAAGTAATTACAGCATTGATATAACAGTTGTTTCCATAAAATGGAGGTTGTTTCACTTAGCCTCATCTTATGTGTTCATAACAGTATTGCTATTGGGCTCTTGTGATCCTCTGCTGTGACTAGCCCAAACCTGTGCTAACTATTCCCTATGAGGGAGAGCATAGAATCCATGTTTCTTTGGGTCTGGCTCACTTCACTTAGGATAATTTTTTCCAAGTCCTTTCATTTCCTTACAAATGCGGCAATGTCATTCTTTGAGACAGAGGTATGAAATTCCATTGTGTATATGTACCACATTTTCCTGATCCATTCATCTACTGAGCGTTACTGGGTGGGATCCATATTTTAGCTATGCCAAATTGTGCTGTGATGAATATTGTTGTGCTGGTGGCTTTTGTGTGTTCTTCTCTGTGGTCTTTGGGTAGATGCCAAATGTGGGGCTGCTGGATCATAAGGGAGCTCTATGTTTACCTTCTGAGAAATCTCCATACCACTTGCCAGAGTGGCTGAACAAGTTTACATTCCCACCAACGATGAAGTAGGGTTCCCTTTTGTCCACATCCCCTCCAACATTTATTATTGTTAGTTTTCTTGATATAGGTCATTCTTACTGGGGTGAGATGGAATCTCAATGTTGTTTTGATTTGCATTTCTTTTATGGCCAGAGATGTAGAGCACTTTTTCATATGACTCTTGGCCATTCTCATTTCCTCATCAGACAAGTCTCTTTGTAAGTCTTTAGCCCACTTGTTGAGGGGGCTGTTGGTTCTTTGCGGTTTTGTTTTGGAGGAATTTAATTTTTTGTAGTTCTGCATATATTTTAGATATGAGGTCTTTGTTCATTGTATGGCTGATAAAGATCTTTTCCCAATCTGTAGGCTTTCCATTCATCTTGTGAGCTATGTCCTTTGCCCTGCAGAAGCTCAGCAATTTGATGCAATCCCATTTGCTCGTCCTTTTTGTGATTTGTAGCATTTATGGCTCTTTGTTAAGGCAGGTCTGTCCTGTGCCAAGGAGCCCAAGTGTTTCTCCTACTTCTTTTAGTGCTTTCAAGGTATCTGTTATAATTTCAAGATCTTTGATCCATGTGGAATTGATTTTGGTGCAGGATGATATATAAGGATCTAATTTTGCTTTGTTGTGGGTGTTGAACCAGTTTTGCCATCACCATTTGTTAAAGAGGCTATCTTTCTTCCATCGTATGTTTTTAGCTCCTCTATCAAAGATTAAGGGGGCTTAGTTCTGTGTGTTCACTGCTGGATCTTCAATTCTGTTCCATTGGTCTTCAGGCCTGTTCCATTGCCAATTCCAAGCTGTTTTTACAGCTATAGCTTTATAATACAGCTTGAAGTTTGGTATTGTAATTCCTCCGGCATTGTTCTTTCTGCTTAGGATTGTTTTTGCTAGACGGGGGGTCATTTATTTTTCCATATAAATTTCTGGATTGCTTCCTCAATTTCATTAAAAAATGGTGTTGGGATATTAGTGGGTATTGCATGGAATTTGTAGATAGCTTTTGGCAATATTGCCATTTTGACTATATTAATCTTCCCAATCGAGGAGCATGGGAGGTTTTTCCATTTCCTTAGTTCTTTTTTTTTTTTTTTTTCAAATTTTTATTATCAAAGTGATGTACAGAAAGGTTACAGTTTCCTATTTTAGGCACTGGATACATTTCTTGTACAGTTTGTTACCTTGTCCCTCATACCCCTCTCCCTCCTCCCCCTTTCCCTTCCCCCCCCCCCACGGAGATGTTCAGTTCACTTACACCAAACAGTCTAATCATAGAGGTCTTTCACTTCTTTGGTTAAGGTTATTTCTAGGTATTTTATGTTTTTGAGACTATTGCAAAGGGAGTTGCTTTCCTGACTTCAGCCTCTGTCTTCGTGTTATTAGCATATAGAAAGGCTGTTGATTTTCGAGGGTTTATTTTATATCCTGCAACTTTGCCAAAGTTTTGGATCTGCTCTAGTAGCTAGGGAGTAGAGTCTATGGTGTTCGTTAGGTATAGGATCATGTAATCTGCAAAGAGAGAAAGCTTAACTTCATCTTTTCCTATTTGGATCCCCTTTTTGTTTTCTTCTTGCCTAATTGCTCTGGCTAGGAATGTTAAAGAGGAGGGGAGAGAGCAGACATCTCAATCTTGCTCCTGATTTTCAAAGGAATGGCATTGGCTTTACACCATTTAGAATTATGCTTGCTGTTGGTTTGTAATAAACTGCCTTTATTATATTCAGGAATGTTCCTTGGAATCCCAATTTCTCCAGGATTTTTATCATAAATGGGTACTGGATTTTATCGAACGCCTTTTCTGCATCCAGAGATATAACCATGTGGTTCTTTACCTTGCTCTGGTTGATGTGGTGGATTACATTAATTGACTTGCGTATATTGAACCAACTTTGCATCCCTGGGATGGATCCAGTTTGAACATGGTGTATGATATTTTTGATGACCTGTTGAAGTCGATTGGACAGAATTTTGTTGAGAATTTTTGCATCTATGTTCATCAGGGAAATCGTTCTATAGTTCTGTTTTGTTGATGAGTCCCTGCCTGGTTTTGGGATGAGGGCTATACTGGCTTCATAGAATAAGTCTGGTAGTGAACGTTCTCTTTCAATTTCATTGAAGATTTTGAAAAATATTGGTGTGACTTCTGTTTTGAAAGCCTTGTACAATTCTGCTGTGAATCCATCTGGACATGGGCTTTTCTCTGATGGGAAATCACTTATTGCTGTTTCTATTTCAAGGCTGGGTATGAGTCTGTTTAGAAGGTTTAAATCTTCATGGTTGAGTTTGGGGGTATCAATTTTTTCTAGAAAATCATCCATTTCTTCCAGGTTCTCGAATTTGTTGGCACAAAGGTTTGCAAAATAGTCCCTTATTGTGTTCTGAATTTTGGTTGTTTCTGTGGTGATGTTACCTGTTTTATCTCGGATCTTGTTTATGTGGGTGTGCTGCCATCGTTTTTTGGTCAGGTTTGCTAGGAATTTGACTATCTTGTTAATATTCTCAAAGAACCAAGGCTTTGTTTTGTTGATTGTTGCGATGGTTTTTTTTCTCCCTCTCAAGTATATTTAATTCTGATTCGATTTTAATTATTTGCTTCCATCTATTGACTTGGGGGTATGGTTTCTTGTTCTCTTTTGAGAAGATTAAGGTGATTCCGTAAGTTGTTGAGTTGCTGTTTATCCAGATTGTTGGTGTAGGCACTCAGATATAAATTTTCGTCTGAGTACTGCCTTTGCTGTGTCCCAAAGGAGGTGGTACTTTGTGCACTCACCTTGGTTGAATGCCATAAATATTGAATTACTGGTCTAATTTCTTCAATGACCCACTGATGGTTCAGCAGTGTGTTGCTTAGTCTCCATGGATTGTATCATTTTGTGTGGTGGCTGTTTCAGTTGAGCTTTAATTTTAATCTATTGTGGTCTGAGGGAAGGCAGGGAATGATTTTGATACTTCTGAATTTGTACAGATTTTCTTTGTGCCCTAAGATGTGATATATTTTGGAGAATGTTTCATGGGCTGCTGAAAAGAATGTGTATTCTGGTATTGCTTGATGGAATATTCTGTAGATGTTGGTTAAGTCTAGTTGGTCTATGCAGTTGATTAGTTCTGTGGATTCTTTGGTCAGTTTTTGGCCTGTTGGTCTGTCCAGAGGTGACAGTGGAGTGTTAAAGTCTCCAACAATCAATGTGTTTGGGACTATGAGTGATTTTAGAGTCAGTAGTGTTGGTTTGATGAAGTTGGGTTCTCCTGTATTTGGTGTGTGGATATTTAAGATGGTTATATCCTCCTGTAGGAGACATCGCTTTATTAGTATGTAGTAACCTTCTTTGTCTCTTCTTACCATTTTTAATTTGAAGTCGATTTTATCTGATGCTAGAATTCCACTCCAGCCTGCATTTGGGGGCCATTTATTGGTAGATTTTATTCCAGCCTTTCACCTTTAGAAGAAGTTTGCTTTTGCTAGATAGATGTGTCTCTTGGAGGCAGCAGAAAGACGGATCTTGATGTTTGATCCAAGTAATGAGCCTATGTCGTTTGAATGAAGAATTAAGTCCATTAATGTTGAGAGTTAGGTTTGAGAGATGATCATTTGTCCTTTCATTGTAGCTATCTTGTTAAAAGCTGTGTCTTCCCAATTCTTGATCTAATATTCTGGTTTTCTATTTAGGGTTCATTTCTCTGTCTGTATTGGGATCTTGATTATTTTCCCTGTATAGTACATCTTTGAGGATTTTCTGTAAAGCTGGTTTGGTAGAGATACATTGTTTCAGTTTTTCCTTCCTGTGGAAGACTTTTATTTGACCTTCAGCTATGAATGAGAGTTTAGCTGGGTACAGCATTCTTGGTTGATATTTATTATTATTTAGGGTTTGGCATACCTCATTCCAGGATCTCCTTGCTTTTCATGGTCTCTGCAGAGAAGTCTGGGGTAATTCTGCTTGCTTTTCCTTTATTTGTGATTACTTTCTTCTCCGTAACATCTTTAAGGATTCTTTCCTTGGACTCTACTGATCCTGTTATGATCACAATGTGTCAGTGGGATGTCCTATTCTGATCTGGTCGCTTTGGGGTTCTAAATGCTTCTTGTATCTGTATCGGCCTACCTTCCTGGATAGTTGGGAAGTTCTTGGCTAATATTCTGTTAAATAGGTTGCATATTCCATTAACTTCTTTCTCCTGGTTTTTCTCAATTCCTATTCGCCTCAAATAGTGCTTCCTGCTTGTGTCTTGGAGCTCCTGGAGTGATCTGTTTTATCGATTGGATTGGTTTTGTATTTTTGTGTGACATTTCTCCAGAGATTCTAGGGAATCTTCAGCTCCTGAGATTTGATCCTCTGCTTCACCTACTTGAGACTGTAGGCTAGTTACTTGATTTTGAATCTCTTTTCCTTCAGACTGGTCTTTCCTGATGATTTCCATGTCCTTGCTAGAAGTATCTCTTAGGTCCTGCATGGACATCTTTACATTATTAATTTGGTTTTGAGTGCTGTCTCTCAAATCTTTTAGCTGGGTAGTTATCTTTTCATATGACTCTTGAAGTTCATTTATCTTTCTCTTTGTTGAGGCCATGAAATCATCTATTACTTTATGGATGGACTGATGTATGGATGGATTCAAACTTTTCATTTAACATGTTTATCAGTAGACTTTGTAGAGCATTTTGAGGGTTCTCTTCTATGTCTTTGATTGACTGCTCTGCTTCCTGCTTGTTTTGAGTGGGAGATATGACTGCATTGTTTGCCATCTTGTGTTTCTTCTGCCCATTTGGATTGGGAATGCCTATCTAAGAGCACCTGTGAGCACTGTTTAAGACCCAAAGCAGACCTTACCAAGCACTGTTGTGTAAATCTTAGAAGTTCACAATTATACACAGATACTTGGTATAACTGTATATAAAATTAGATTTGGTGTTCCTAAAAATACAATTTCAAAATAACAACCAATCCTGTATTCAATAGTTAATAAGTACTGTTAAAATACTATGAGCTGGATTTCTCTATAAACCACTTTGATTCACTTGGATTGAACAGGGATATCCTCTATCCAATAACCAGGGATCAATGGAGTCTGGAGGTCCTGAATGTAAATCTGGAGGATAAGTGAGAGGTAGTGAAGGGAATAGAGTAAAATGTATGTGGGGGTGGTGGTGATGGTGGCGGTGGTGGTGGTGGTGATTTTGGTGATTTTGGTTTCATTTCAGTGACGTGGAAATGTGAAGAAGAATAGAATCGGTAGAAAGGACAAGATTAATATGATGAATAATGGAGAGTTAGCAGAAAAGAGTGAAGCTGTTAGTCATAGGAAAGTAATTTAAAAGTAAGAGAATGTGAAAAGAGAAACAAAGAAAAATACTGGAAGACAAATGCACAAAACACAAAACAATTAACAACCCAACCCCCGAAAAAGGAAATTAAAAAAGCCGATAAAACAAAAAAAAAATAGAAAACAAAATACCAACGACGTCTCAGAAATGAAAAATAGAAAAAAAAAGTTTAAAAAATGTTTTTAAAAAATGGAGTGTTCCTTGTTTGGGTGGGTTTTCTCCAGTCTCTGGTTTCCTTGCAATGGTCTGCAGTCTATTTTGCTGCTTGGCTGGTTTGACTTGCTTTCAGTTTTCAGGGGGTGGATCTGCTCTGACCCTCCTCGCCTGTTAGGGAAATCCTGGGGCTCTGTGGTTCGCACAGCTTTCAGGAAGGGCTTGGGGGTCCTCCTTAGATGGAGATTGTTTAGGAGTAAAGGAAGCAGCGGTTGGTTAGGACAATCAGGTTCTGGGTCTCCCTATAGTTGGAGGCATTCACTATGGTCTTCCTGGGGTGGAGAATTCTCGGCTTCTATTGCTGTGGTGGATGCAACAGGGGAAGACAAATACTCTTCCCTCCACCTTGTGAATGCTTCTGATGCCATATGGCAGGGTTGGGCTCAAGATCCACCTGTTAGTGTTCCTACGCAGTATGTGTGTGTGATCATGAACACACTGGAGTCGCAAGTATGCACAATCCCCACGTCTTTCTGCAGAGATGTCCAATGATGCATAGTGGGCTGGGTGGACTTTGACAGCGCACACGGAGGTATATCATGTATACTCATGGAGGCAGTGTATCTTGCTGTGGAAGTGAACCCTGGGTTGATGAGAAGGAAGGTCCCGCTAGACAGTTCAAAGATGCAACTTGTCGGGTTTACTGTTTTCTGAGGAGATCACCTCTGTTCCTGCTTCTATTCCACACAACCTGAAGCTATCTATTAGGTATTTAAAAATAAATATGACTCTGTGTTTGTGTGTATTTGTGTATGAAAGAGAGAGAGAGAGTATTCATATACATATGTGCACTAGTACTTGAGCTCAGGGCATCTTTCTTTATTTTATGTTTATTGTACAGGTGGTGTACAGAGGGGTTACATTTACATACCTAAGGTAATGACTACATTTCTTGTCAAACTTGCTACCTTGTCCCTCATTTTTCTCCCAGCTTCCCTCTTCCCATATCCCCCCCCAATTTTCAAGTTATTTTACAACATATCTTGTAGTTAATACTGTTGCATTGGTTCACGTTTTACCATTTGTCTATACATTGGAAAACAAAAAACCAACAACATCTGTTAAATAAAAAATAAAAATAAATCTTTAAAAAATGGAGTCTTCCTTGTTTGGGTGGGCTTTCTCCAGTCTCTGGTTTCCTTGCAATTGTCTGTAGTCTATATTGGTGCTTGTGTGGTTTGACCTGCTTTCAGTTTGCAGCGGGTGGATCAGCTCTGACCCTCCTCCTCTGTTAGTGAAATCCTGAGGCTCTGTGGTTCACACAGGTTTCACATAGGACTTGGGTGTCCTCTGTAAATGGGGGAAGTGAACAGTCTTGGGAGCCCTGGCTCCTCCCATCTGCTGTGAGACTGGTGCCTTTATCACCTGGCTTTGGAGAGGCTGTGGACTCAGCAGGGCGGTTGGCTCTGGCCTGGTTTACCTGTCTGAGAGTTGCTTGCCTAGGGGTGGTTCCTCCCTCATGGGCAGGATGGCCTCCTGAGCATAGCTGGCTATGGAATTCAGCTCCATTTTGGGCTGGGAATTAGGCTTCCTCTGAGATGGGGCCATTTATCTGTCTTGGGAACTGTTTGCTTTCCTATCTGGTTGTTCCTTGCTGCCGGTAGCTGCTCACCACTTTCCGTTTTAATTTAGAAATTCTGGCGGGCAGGGCGGGCACCTATGGCTGAGTTCACCTGAGTTGTGAACTGTGGCCTGGATGAGCTTCCCACCTGGGCAGGGGTTGCTCTTCTGGGTGGAGCTGGCCCTCATTGGTCTGTCCCTCTTGCTCTTTTCAAAGGTGGCCCCTTTGTCCTCGCTTTCCACAAGCCGGGTTTATTTCCAGTCTGGTCTGACCCTATGCCAGTGTCAGAGATGGTGCTTTGCTCTGGCAGTGGGGAAAAGGCTACCGATGCTTCTCTGTGGGCACGAGTGAGAATATCTTTTGTGGGGTACCCATGCTTTGTCTGCCATTTCGGCCTGTCCATGCTCAGCCTGAGATCCACGTCTGTCTGCCACCATCTGGAGGATTTCACCTTGGTCACTTCTGGGTGGTTTAGGTCCATGAACTGTGAGACGCTGTGCCAGCGCCGGCACTGGCTTGGCAGAGGGATGAGGCCCAGAACTCAAATCTGTGTTTTCAGGCCAGCAATGTCAATTTTTCCTTATTGGACAGAATCCCTGTACTGTTATAACTTACTTGGGCTGTCTTTCTAGGAGTAAAAGTTTCTGGAGTGGTAAAACTGGGGTGTTGGAGAGAGATTAACTAGGGCTCTGCTGCTCCTCTGCTCAGGGAAAATTTTTTTAAATTGCTATGTGCTGGTGGTTCATGCCTAGCTATTTGGAAGACTCAAAAGTGAGGATTGCAATTGGAAGCTAGCCTGGGCAGGAAAGGCACTGAGATACTTGTCTCCAATTGACCACCAAAAGAAAACAAAACAATACAGCAGAAAGTGGAGCTTTGTGAGAGTGCTAGCCTTAAGCACAAAAGAACAGGATCATTGGCCAGACCAGAACTGGCACCAAAATCCCAGAGACCTAGTGAAATGTTCATTGTGACTAAGCCTGCCTTATTATTTAGAGCTAGAAATGGGCTGTTAAGGTCTTGGGAAGAACTAACTGGGTATCAAACTAATTAAAGTCTTCAAAATAACTAAAAGTGTATAAAAAATGTAGTCTATAATCAGTGGTGCCCAATATTAATGGATTTAACCCTATATTATGATGGGTATTTGAGTTCATGATTCCCCGTTGGTTTAGTCTTTGCAGCTTCTATAGTAGCAGCCCCCCATTTTGTTTGAGAAATTAATATTTGACTTTCTTTGTCTTTCTTATGTAATTTGGTAAATTCTCTGCTGAGAATTATGATACCTTGTAGAAAGCTGTTGACACACCAATTAGGTGGTTTTCCTGAAGCTAAATGACCCCTGTCAGTTGTTAGATCAACTGTGAGAATTTATCCCTTCTGCAGGTGAGCTTTTCCTGGCCATTATTTTTAAGGACCATCACCCGCGCTCATAAAGATGGGTTCAGGTACTGCAGCCATGTTTACTAGTAAATACTTTGGGTGTTGGCTAAGCTCTCCTGGGGCTACAAAAATCAGAGACCCACTCAGGTGGGTCTAAAAGAAACAGTGGTGTCAAGACTCTGGCTAATTCCTCCCTTTAGGTGGCTGTCCATGTGTCCTGTTGGATGTGTAACAACATCCTGTGCTTTGACCTAGGAGCCGGTTGCATCCGTAATTCTACAACCAAACATGTTTCCAGATGCTTTCAATGTCCTGCTTGGACAGTTCACAGAGGCTGCTGTGTCGGGTTTACTGTTTGCTGAGATCACCTGGGTTCCTGCTTCTATTCCACATGGCCTCAAGCTATCTATTGGGTATTTAAAAATAAATATGACTCTCTGTGTGTGTGTGTGTGTGTGTGTGTGTGTGTGTGTGTGTATGTGTATGAGAGAGAGAAAGTATCCATCTACATATGAGTATTAATTCTTGAGCTCAGGGCATCTTTCTTTATTTTATGTTGATTGTCAAGTTGATGTACAGTAGGGTTACATTTACATACCTAAGGTAATGAGTACATTTCTTGTCAAACTTGCTATCTCATCCCTCATTTTTCTCCCACCTTTCCTCCTCCTGTATTTCCCCCTCCCTCCAATTTTACAGTTAGTTTACAACATATCTTGTAGTTATTACTGTTGCATTGGTTCACGTTTTACCATTTGTCTCAACATTTTGAAGTTCCCCTTCCCTTCCCTAATTCAGACAAATATATATATATATATATACCGAGGGTATCAAAATCAAAAACAGTGACAAGAGGGGCTAAACCATAGGGAAGATAAGCAAAAGGAAAAAGGAATGATTTCATTTAGCACGTTAAAAATAACAACAATGATAAACCAATTGTTTCCGTATCTTAGAGTTTGTTTCACTTCACATCATCTTATGTGATCATAGGTACTTAACTACTGAGCTATGGTGTTTAACAATGGCTTTCAAGGCCCCCTGGCACCCTGCTAACATGGACACATAGCCTTCCTTCCAGTCTGAGCCCGCCTATTGTGCCACCTGTGCTGACCTCGAACATTCTCAGTGTTGTGTGTGTAATCAGAGGCTAGCTACAGTTTTTTCACATTGCATTCTTGAATTCCTCCAATGAGATTTTGCTTAAATAGTCATGCAGTGTAGGGTTTATTGAAATGTATAGTCTTGAGTCTTTGGACACATTTGTTGGAGAAGTTCATCTTTTTGTTAGGTTAAACATTTGTTTTCATGTAGTATCCATCATTTGATTCTGGACATCATCGCCATCCATTGTCATTAAAAAGTAGAAATACCTCTTTTTATGACAGTTCTTCAGATGTTTGAAATCGCAGATTGTATTTCCCACTACTTTCAGAATAAATGTTTTTATTTTTAGGATTAATGCCCTTGGATTATTAGGCAGTTGGAGTTTGTTTTTCCTTAGAGTGCTTGCTTGCAATACCAGATCTGAATAAAGCTGCAGTTTGGTCAGAGAAGAAAACTTCAGTTCTGTATATCATACTGCATACTAAGGAACCTCCAGTTGCAGTCATATTCTTTCTTTACTTGTACTTCTGTCCACAGACATAGAGGTCCATGCTGATTTAAACTTCTGATTATTTTCATACATGCCACTAATTCCTGCCTTCTCTACTCGTCATTGTACAAGTTTTAAAGGGAAGGAGCACACTGAAGCTTTTTCTATCATTTAATTGGAGAAAAGATTCTCATAGACTCCTCTACCTGGGCTGGCTTCCAAATGTGATCCTCAGATCTCAACCTCCTGAGTAGCTAGGATTATTGGCATGAGCCACTGGTGCCAGGCAACTTGTCACATTGTTTTTCCCACCAAATGTCCATCCAATTTGTAGAAAATCAAACTTTGGCTTTGTCAGGATTGATTGCAATCATGATCATTTCCATGATTTCCAACTCTGGGCTTCATAGGACTAGGAAATTTGGTTAAAACTGCCTCGTTCATGCCAAATCTTAGGTCCTTTTGACTCTGTGATGATAGTGTGCTAGAAATGAGACTGGAGGGAAGAACTCAGAGGCCCCTTCATCTTCTGCTTTTGTTGCTCTCAATCTGTTTATGAGGGCCTTTAGAAGTGTCTTCTTAGCCACGATGCTTGCATCAAGCATCTTTCCTGAATAGCCATACTTTTAACTATGGTCCTCCAGAGAATGCTCCCTTTTCATGTTAGCAAATGATACAAGGAAGAAGGTTTTCAAGGTTCAATAAATTACATGTGCATGAAATCAAACAGATGTAAGCACGTTTATTAGTGAAAATTTGTGAATGGTGAGTCACATTTCACAACAGCAGTGTACCATTTAGGAAACCCAAGAGGTTTAGAAAATTAAAATGTATTCCTTTGGAGCAGAATATATGTACATGTAAGTTCATCAGAAAAATATTTTCCTCTTAACTAATATGGTTAAGAGCAATTAGTTCTAAGGACTGATGTTTTCTACCATGGAAATAGGGAGGGGACATAATTTACAACTTTGCAGGAATTTAGTTGACATTGTCCAGGGTTAGTAAAGTGAATCTAACGTGAAGCGTGCTTGCCTAGCAAGCATGAAGCCCTGGGTTCAATTCCTCAGCACCACAGAAACAGAGAAGGACAGAAGTGGTGCTGTGGCTCAAGTTTCAGATTGCTAGCCTTGACCAAAATAAGCCAGGGACAGTGCTCAGGCCCTGAGTCCAAAGTCCCAGGACTGACAAAACAAAAACAAACCCAACAACATAAAAAAAACACTCCAAATGGGAAACAGAGGCTGGACAAATCCAGCCCCTGCCTCATGAGACTTCCAGGCTTCATTCAAGGACTGCCATCTAACACCAAGGGAGCCTACTGCTAGCCTTCTCCAGGAGGGGCCACATTTCTGCCTTTTATCCCTAATGTCGACGCCCTTTACGAGCAGGAAGCAGCCAGAGAGTCATCGTCCTTTTCCATACCTATTAAAAGGCTGGAATGTCAGGTCCCTCCTGGAGGGCTCCAAGTAGATGCCCCCACCTTATTAAGTGTCCACCCAGTTACTGGGTAACCAGCAGGCCTGGAGGCAGGTACCTTCCCCTTCCCTGAGGTCACATCCTGGCCCAATCAACCTGGCCCAATCCCCTGCCCTAGATTAGGCAGGGCTGGCTGAGGGTCACCCAGTCTCTCCCTTCTCTCCCTCCTCTTTGGCAATGAATCATCACCACCACAGGCCAGCTGTTCTGTAATAAACTTTTCTCTCCTGCTTTAAAATAAATATCAAAAAAGGAAAACAGAGCTGAGCTCAAGTGGTAGAGCATTGGCCTGAAGGACGTCAAAGCTTAGGACAGTGCTCATGTTGAGTTCAAGCACAGGCTCCCCGTCCCTACCCCAATGCTTCTAATTACGAAGATATGTATATATATTTTTCCTTGATTGAAATTTAGTACCTACATAAATTTGACAGTATACTGTTGAACCTGGGTAACTGCAGTCGAAATCAGGATACGGGGGATGCAAGGCGAGTGAACCAATGCATACTTTATTCCAAGAGGGCCAGGGTTTATATAGGGTTAGAAACCAATATTACAATTACAGGGTAAAAGATCAATACAGCATGACATTTGTCTTAAATACAGAAGTGGAGGAAATTTCCTCCTGTGAGGGCAGGAACTTGATACAAATGCCGTTCTAATTACAGGAGGTAGTGACTACAAAGATTATTGATATCAAAACAAGGAACTGTATACAACCGAGGTAGAACTATAATTATCTCCTAGCTACTATCTCCTTAAGGCTAGATAACATCAATCTTGACTTCTCCAAATACTTGTGAAATAACAGTGAGGAGACTTTCCTGTTTACAGTGAGAATCTAGTGAGGAGACTTTCCTGTTTACAGAGAGAATCTAACACTAAAGGCAGCAAGTCTCCCTGAGGAGACTTGCTAAGTAGGGGGAAAAAGGAGATTCTCACAACAACTGGTGGCTTCCTTTGGCCCACAAACACCAGAAATTCCTTACTGGGAATGTGTTCCCAAGGGCCTATTAGTGTGCTAATGAGGCATCAGAGTAACCGTGCCGGGGCTAAATTTTTCCACTGGTTGGAGACTTTAATTCTCCAAAAATTCCCCCTTTTTTATTAATTTTCCACAGCCGCTTCTCTGGAAAGTTTAAGGGCAGTGAGTAAAACATCAGAGGAATTATTCCTAGTGTAACGCTTCATTATAGCTATGATAGAACAATATCCTAAGAAAAAGACACATATCATAAGTATTAAGGCAATAGAAGCACTTCCAACACTATGGGTAATACTTTGCCACCACCCCCTAGGGTCTAGTCCTTCTAAGGTCTGAGCTAGTCCTTGGGCTATATCATCAATAGTAGAGGCATCTGGCAATTCCTTTTGAAAAGCTTCAAAAACCTCCCTGTACAAGCTTTGTTCACTTAACGTACCATTTAGTAGGGCTCCATCTATAAGCATTTGTATATCATTCCATTCACATTCAGAGGCATTATATTTATAAGGTGTTACACAGACATGACTAGAATTCCAATCGCAAGTCAAAAACAATCGTTGCTGTAAAGCCAGATATTTCTGTCCAAGCCAAAACACTCCTCCTTTAACAGCTTCTAACTCATCTTGAAGGTGGGCATTTACTTCCGGCTGGTGTTGCCACAGATTGTGGGAGTCCTGGTGCCACTGCACCATAAAGTCATGAGTTTGTACAGATTGTCGCAATGCGGCTCCGGATACTGCTGCAGTTGTAGCAATGGCAATCAGTCCAACAAGTCCTGCAATAATCAGTCCAATGGCACGACGACTCCTCCTCAGAAGCCGCTTGAAAAACTGCATTACCAATCCTTGTACAGGTCCTCCAGCCCAGGGACGATGCATGCGAACAGGAACCCAAAGGGAGTTGCGCTGGGTTAAAATCATGATCCTATCTTGACTAAAATTAAAGGTGACATTGTTATTCAAGCAAGTATACAATTTACAATTTATGCAGGTAATGGCATTCTTTGTTATGTTTATGGGGCCGACCATCAGTACTTGTGGAAAATGAACACAAGCAGAGATATTGTAGGTCTTTACAACTGTGAAGTTGTAGGAGGCCGAGGACCTTTTAGATCCTGAGTAAGTTCCATTGGCCAGCAATACGGGAGCCAGAGAAGCTGCTAATTTCCAGAGATGACGTTGTGGAGGAAATAGCCTGTCTCCATGGGCGAGAGCAGGCCGGGGGTCACTAAAGCCTGCTCCAAACCACCCTAAAAACTGTTTAGCAGACATGGCATTGGACATGTTCATAGATAAAGTAGGTTCACAAGATGAG